>NW_007726717.1:228406-310067 GCF_000696425.1 Galeopterus variegatus
ACAACAACAACAACAACAACAACAAAAAACGGGGGGGGGGAGAGGAAGATATAACAACCACAACTTTTTTTTTTTTGAAGTTCTTACAACAAGCAAATGGAGGGGACACACCTGGGTGGGAGGGGGGAGAGGGAGGAGGGAGGGAGGTTTCGGTGATGGGACACAATAACTAACTACATTGTATATTGACAAAATTAAAAAAATAAAAATAAAAATAAATAAAAAATAAAGGAATTGTTCTTGAAACAAAAAAAAAAAAAAAGGCAGAATCAATACTGTTTGGTGATGTAGTGAACAATTACATTAGCAAAAACTGGGTACTTCAATGTTAAGTTGGTGATAATTCTTAAAATCTTTTCTGCTGTTTCTTAACAAAAACATCATATTAAACTGAAAAGACACAAACAACCCCATACCAATCAAACTAAATACCCAAGGGAACAATTTTATTTACAGTGTTTGTGCTTTTTCCGGGAAAAATTATGCACAGTCCCAGAGGACCCCAGAAGCCGGATATCCTCTAAGCACATAACAGATACTATTAGCTTTGGTAGGATCATAGGTCAGAAAGAGAAAAAAAAGTCTAAATAATAACTAAAACAACCAAACATCAAGCACTTAAATTGTTCAAGTAATATTAGTAAAAATATGAAAACTGGGGCTACATATCAATGGAGAGATTGATAGAGTTGTACATTTAAAAAAATCATACAAAGTAAAAACCTAAGATAATCTACTGCAAAATTCAGAAAAGACTATAATTTCTTGCTGGGAACTAGAGAGATAAGAAAAGCTTTTAAAAGAGGTGACATTAGAAATAGACCTTAAAGAGTGTAGTAATTTCATTTGCGGAGTTGAGTGGAAGTCCTCTTCAAAGAAAGGGAACAAAGACACAGGTGGGGAAATCTGGGGAGCATTAAAGGAATAGCCAGGGATTTCCAGTTTGATTGCCCCATTATTGATGCTCCCCCCAGGAACATCAATAATGGAAATTAAAATTGGAAGTGTAGTACAGGACCAGGTCATGATGGACTCTGAATGCCACACTAAGCAGTCTAAACTTCAGAGACTCGCTAGAGGTGGGCTGAACAAAAAAGTGACATGCTCAGCACCATGCCTCAGGAAGAGTAAGCTGGCAGTGGGAGGTAAAGTGGAGTGAATGGATGGGAGCGAGGTCAATGACTGCTAGGAGGGAGTCTGGGCAGGAGCAGTAGGAACAGATATGGAAGAAAATTTCTGAGGCAAAAAAAAAAGAAGGAAGTAGGTAGGGCTTGATAAGATTGGAATTGGAAGAGACTTAGACTAGTCTTGGTGACGAACACAACTGAGAGCTAATTAGCGATGAGATTGGAATGGAGCCAGAAAAGGTTCTAACTGTGGGCTGATATTTGTGGTAAAACTAATCAGCCCAGTTTTCCTGCTGACTCTTGTCTCTGCATGGCCCCTGGAAATGCAGGAGCTGTCCTGTAGCCAAGAAGGTAGCTAGCCAGAAACTGAAGCTGACCTAACTTGGGCAACAGGTTGGGGAGTGAAGGGGAATTGAAAGATCCCAGGTCTTTTAGGATCTTATTGGATCACTGAATTAGCCAACCTTGGCAGTTCGAGCTATCTGCTAAAACGTTATAATAAGTTTTCCTTATTGTTAAAATAAGTCAGGATTTATGAGTGTGTGTGTGTTTGTGTTTGTGTGTGTGTGTGTGTGTGTGTGTACTCAGTAATGTGAGAACAGGAATCGAGAATCAGATGATGATCCCCCAGAGCTGATAATTTGCAGAGCAAGTAAAATAGGTGATCAGAGCCTGAAGACCATGGAGCTATCAAGAACTGAATTTAAATGGCAGACCTAAGGGTCCATATGAGAAGGAGGCATGTGAGGCCCATGTGGCACATTAAAGCAATGGATGCAGCAAGGAACTGTCAGGGTGAAAATAAAGCCAGCATTGAGTAGAAGAGAAGATGAGAAGAGGTAGATGCACAACTGGGTATCATCTGAGAATATCAGCTCAGATGAGGGGCAGTTTCAAATGTAGCAGGTCTGGGATATGTCTGTGCCTACAAGGAACAAGAGTTTAATAGAAATAAAGTTCCTTAAGGCCCAGAGGCCAAAGATCTCTGAGGCCAGAGACTGGAACACCAGATAAGTGTTCAGATTCCTGGAGATGATAGAAAAATGAGAGGGAGTCAGGTAAAGTGGACTCTTAATGAGTTGAGCAGTGAGCAGAAGATGTGAGTCAAATAGAAGATGGAAAAAGTAGGGTACACAAGGTAGAGTGGAGTTCACAACAAAAGTTCTGGAGAGACAATGAACAAATAACAGTCTGGATGTGATGGTGGGAAGCACAAAATTTGCTGGCCCCTGCTCCTCACACTGAGAGCCAGAGAGAGTGGAAGAAGTGACCACTTGTGACAGATTTGGCTGGGAACTTATAACACAGAGTAATGCCAAGACTGGATTTTGGCAAGAGTATACGGAAAACTTAAGGGAAAAGTTAAGGAATGTGAGGTTTGAGTAGCTGATGTAATACTAGAGTGTAGTAGGAAGGCATGGTTAGGGAAGAGGTAGGTATGGCAGGTGGGGTTAGGGGACTAAATCTATAGAGAGAAAGCAGAGGCATGGGAGGGTAGGCATGGGAGGATGGGCATGAGCACCTCTGAGAACCATTTTTAAAGAGAGAAATGCACATGGTAAGGAATGTCTGGAAAGACATAAAAGGGTTGATAGGAGAAAACAGGGCTGGGAGAATAAACTAAGGAGAATTTTGGTAGTTTAACAGCCTGGCACAATAAAAGTTGTAAATGAATTTGGAAGCAAGCATATCTAGATCTCAGTCCTGACTCTGCCATTTACTAGCCATGTGACCTTACACTTCTGTTTCCTCTTCATTAAGATGGAAATAAAAATAGCTATCTTGCAGAGGTTTTAATAAAATTTAGAGATAATCTATGCAAAACAACTGGCATTGTAATGGGCATTCAGTGGACACTCAATGTGAAGCATCATTCTATTAGTACAGCTAGCTTCCAAGCTTCTAGGCAAGCCAGGGAAAACAACTTTATTTATTTATTTTTTTAATTGATTATGTATATTTGTGGGGTACAGAATTGAATGTCAATACCTGTATATAATATGTGGTGGTCAAATTAGGATAATTATATACTCATGTTTACAAACTGTAATCAATCTTTGTGACCCTTAACTAGTTTCTCACCAATCCCCTCTCCCTCCCCCTTTCCCCTTTCCCACCTCTAATAACCAGTTCTGTTCTTTTTTTTTTTTTTGAAAGTTTAATGTATTATTGTGATTCCTTCTTTGTCTGTTTCTTCCTTTCTTTCTTTCTTTATTTTAGCTACCACTTATGAGTGAGGACATGGGTATTTCTCTTTCTGTCCCTGGCTTATTTCACTTATCATTTTCTCTAAGTTCATCCATGTTGCTGAGAACGGCAGAATTTCATTCTTTTTTATGGCAGAGCAGTATTCCATTGTGTATATATACCACATTTTCCTTATCCAGTCATTCACCAATGGACATTTAGGTTGATTCCAACTCTTGGCTACTGTAAATAGAGCTGCAATAAACATGGGAGTGCAGGTATTCCTTTGACATAATGATTTCCATTCCTCTGGGTTTTTACCCAGCAGGGGGATTGCTGGGTGGTATGACAGTTCTATCTGTAATTGTTTGAGGAACCTCCATACTGGGAAAACAGCTTTTGATGGTGTGGCTCAGGTGAGGGTGAGTTGGGGGATGAGAATTTCCCCCGGTAGCATTCCTCCCAAGTTATACAATACTGTCAGCAATAAAAATAAAATATTAAAAAAGAGTGAAAATTCTGAATTAAATGCTGCACTGATTCAGCATCCCCAAGCATCAAAAGACCTAAAGAGGAATTTCTTCATATATGGCTGTAGAGGCAAACTTTGTGCTCTGTATTTTGTTTTTCCTGAGTCAGCCTATTACCAGTACTTGCAAATTAGCTCTAATTATCATATAAAAGTGTTGTGGTTATTCTAACTGCCTGATAATCAACTACCACAAAAAGTCTAAGTAGTAAATAATAATTACCACATCATTTCATAAAGGAGTTTTTCTCCTGACTGAGAGTAGTACATGCTCAAGATAAATAACAAAACCAGTTTAAATCTTTATTTCTCTTTCACAATTCATAGGAGGTCCATGCCAATGATTCCCAATTTTAAATATCCAGGCAGGTCTTTCCACTGAGGTTCAAGCTGCCTCTCTGACATCTCCCCTTTAATATCTAATAGACAGCTCAGACTTAAAATTGTAAAATCAGAAAGAACTCTTTGTATGCCTCCAAACCAGTTCCTCCCCAGTTCTCCTCCTCTGTGGTAAACAGCACCACTCAGTTATTCGAACTCAAAATACAGGAATCATCATGCTTTTTCTTATTCTCCTACAAGCATTCATCAGCAAGTCCTGTGAGTTCTACTCTAAAACATTTCTCAAAGCCATGATACTTCTCTCCTTCTCAGTTGCTGCTAATCTTGCCTGAGTCATCATCATCTCTCACCTGGATTACTGGATTACTAACGCCCTAACTATTGCCCCTATTCCTTCACCATCCATTCTCCACCTAGCAGCTGGAGGAACTATGAAAATCACCAATCAGATCGTGTCATTCTCTTGCTTAAACCCTCCAACGGTTAATTGCTCTTAAGATGAAATCCAAACTTCTTCCCATGGCCTACAAGGCCCACTTGACCTCATACCTGTCCACCTCTCTGACCTCAACTCCTGTCATGTTCCCCTGGGACCAAGCACTCTGGCCACACTGGCCTTCTTTCTGCTCCTTGAACATGTGAAGCTAATCCCCACCTTTCTCTGGTTAGTTCCTTGCCTAGCACATTCTCACACCAGACCCTTTCATGGCTGGCTCTTTCTTTTCTCTGAGGAAGAAATGTTACCCTTTCAATGAGGTCAACCCAATCTTAATTAGTACCTAGTCTTTCTCTATTTCATCACACTGCTTTTATTTTTTTCATACTTATCACCAAAATTGCATATAGTAGGCACTAAATAAATTTAGAACTAATGAATAAACCATACACAATTGAAGTATGGTAAACACATCAAGCAGGCTTAAAGTATCATCTTACTTGGGACGGTAAGTAAGGTCTTAAGGTCACCTGGAATTTACCTTCAATTCAAAAGTCGCTAAAAAATCTGGATCAGTTCCCATCAGCTCCCAGGACGATGAGGAGAGATTGCGGTAAACAGTCCCAGAGCAAAATGTACTTGTATCCTTCTACGGCTTAACAGTTCACACCTGCATGCACTGTTGTGGCTAGGAGCCTCTCAGAGCAGCTGGGACTCACCTGAGAAAGATCCAGATTGTGTTTCTTGAAGAACCTGAGCAGACCTCCCACCTCAGTCAGAATCACCAGCAGCAGGGCAGCTCCAAGAAGACTTGAGGGCAAGGGAAGCTTACCCCTGCAATGGGGAGAATATTGCTGAGTCTTCTGCTCTGCACAGTCATCTCAGAGATACAGACATGAATCTGTATAGGTTGGATTCTTCCTATCAATCATCACAACCCTTGTAACCATCACGCAAAGGCTTTAAGGTGTGAGGAGAACCTGAAGGGATTTTAGAGAACTTGAAGGGAATGCTACAAAGTCACCACAATGTTTTTCATACCATATAAGAAGTAGACCTCGTTTAAAAAAAAGAAAAATGACCATGTCAAAAATAATAAAACAGTTTGTGTTTTACTTTAAAAAATAATAAAAGTAAATAAGAGATCATAACAACTTTTACAATACAAACCCTCCAAATTAGACAAATCAGAAAAATGGGAACGAGAAAATTTAAATGTCTTGCTCAAGATCCCCCAGCAATTCAGAATGTTTTTTGATACTTATCACCTTATCTTTTGAACATTTTAAAGATGGATAAAAGTGAACTGATAATACAGGATAATTTCTTTACTTTGCCCTTGCTCAGGAGTTTCAGTAAAATTAACCTTATGAGGATGTTTTCTCCAAGACCGGTAGGCATATCATTGAATTCAAGAAGGTCACAATCTCTTGCGGGAACAAAAACCCCCCTTTTCTCTCAACTCACGTCTTGTTACACTTTGTTTTTCCTTTCCTTTTACCGCATGTAATTTTGAAGTAGAATGCCTTCACAATGAATTTATCTTGGAAAGATTTTCCAAGAAATTAGAGTTCCAAGTTTTCCAGAGATTGCAAAACAAACCCCATACTTGCCTTTCTTTGACAAAACTTGGCAACCTGCCTCAAAAACACATTACTCAGCATGTGCCCTCATGGCATAATTCCCAAATCCTCTATAATCTTACGAAAACTTTTTTATTTTTTTGCACTTTCTGAAGAAATATTCACTTTCAGATAAAATGCATTCATGATCTGAACCAGCTATTTCCCTCTGTCAGTCAGAAAATCAACTGGAGCTTAACTCAGGCAGGAGGCTACCAGTCCTATAAATACGTACATTTCAAATATTCCCTAATAACTGAAATGAATATGTTGACTTAGTATTTTTCTGATCATCTCCTTTTTATTTATAATAATTTTACCATTTTATATAAAACAATTTGCATTCAATAGAATGCAAACAATAGACAACTTTTGGTTGCATGCGTATTTAAACTTTGTCCTGATGTTGCTCATAAATGCAAAAGTGCTAGGTCAGATTGTTTACTGAGTATGAAAAAGATAAATGCTTATTTGGAAAAAAATTCAAAGTTTATAGCAAAGTAAAAATCACCTGAAATTCAGCCACCATCCAGAGAGAGAATCACTACTGATATTTTAGTGATGACCATATTGTATTTCTTTCTCTGCATGCACATGCACACAATACAGTATATTATTTTACGAAAATGGAATAGTATATAAGTTGGTTTGTGGCTAAGTCTTTGCTAATACTATAGTCTTTTGATGTGGGTGTCTGTCTCCTTCTTCCGTTGTGCCACCTCTTCCCCACTCCTTAGCCAATGGAACAGCCTAGTATGCCTCCTTCCATAACTCCTCTGGGTTCATTCACTCTCATGCCAACAGATATAATTTATTAAGTGCTTAAAATGTTTCCAACATATTTGGTACTTCATGTTTCCCCCACCCTTTTTTAAAGACACGTTGCTCCTTTCAAGGGCTCCTTTCACCACCTATGTTACTTTCTGTCTCACTTATCTAGAAACTGACAGTACTGTTTTCTGACATATGGGACCCCCACAGCTGATGTTGCAGAAGAACCTCAAGGCTGATCCATTCTTCTCTCTCTCTGTTTCCTTTTGATTTGTAGTGCAAGGCCTCATGCAAAGGGCAAGACCATTTAATAAATAGCATAAGTGGTGGATATTGGAAAATAAATAAAGGTCACAATTGTGACTAAACAAACAGGGGCTGCTTGTTTATTTTTACAAAGATAAGAAAATGTTAGCCATAAGGAGTAACCTTGCTAAAAATTTGATCAGGGTAAGTATTTAAGGGGCATAACCCAGTGTTTTTGCAGGGTATAACATTTTAAAAACATTAATATAACATAAACATAACATTAAAATGTTATATTCAATTTTCTGATGCTTTAAAAAGATTTAAGAGTTTTTCTTCTTTAGCTAAAGGAACTAAAAGAAGGTATTGGTAAATACAAATTTATACAGTTTTATATTGAGGACTGCATTATTTTTAAATATTAAACTAAATACGAATGGAGACACAGTTTACTCATTAAACTTAAATTTATTTAATATATCCCATATTCCAGATGCTCTTAGATCTTGTGGGAAAACAAGGGTGAAACAGAGCTCCTGTCCTCAATATGCTTTTAGTTCAGTGCAGCACTATTAGAGAGAGAATGCAAGCCATGTATAATTTTTTAAAGTAAAAAGAAACATGTAAAATTTTAATACTATATTTTATTTAACCCAATATATACAAAATATTATAATTTCAACATATAATCAATATTCAAATTTTATTAATGACATGTTTTGCATAATTTTTGGCATACTAAGTCTCAATATCCAGTGTAATTTACACTTACAGCACATCTCCATTCGGACTAGCCATTCTTCAAGGGCTCAAGGCCACATGTGGCTGGTGGCTATCATATTGAAAAGCACAGATCCAATGTATCTGTCAAAATAAGCTAGGTTACATCATGTAGAAACAACCCCAAAATTTCAGTGGTTTAAAGCATCAAAAATATATTTCTTGCTTAAGCTACATTTGCAGGTCAGCAAGCGGCTCTGGTCACTGTAGTGATTCAGGGACTCAGGCTCCGTCTCAACGCATCATCACAGTTAACAGGAAGGAAAAACAGGAATTGAGCACTGGCTATTAAATGCTTCTATCTGAAAATGACATGCATCACTTCTGCTCACATTATATTGGTCAAAACGAGTCATGTAGCCAAAGGTGGTGGGAAGTACAATGTTATCACCTGCCTAGAAAGCTGAGAACTGGAAATATTTGCTGTACAACACCAATGATTACCATATGTATTAAGCAAACATCATGAATGAAACAATGTGAAAAGCAAGAAGGGAGATACAGAGGTAGATAGCTAGAGCTACAGCATGGGGTAGAGGTGATGAAAGCCCTCACCAAGGGACAGATAAAAAGCTGAGGGAATTGAGTGGAAAGCAAAGTTGCTTCTGGCACCAGTGGAAAAGCATCCATAAATAGTACTTGCCTGGAATGCTCTTCCATGTCTGGAGGACAGTCCCACCTAATTAACTAAGAGGCTAGCCTTGAGAAACCAGATATCTCATGTTTTATAGAGTACAAATTGCCACTGCACACAACCTATAAAAATGTACAGTACAATATATACCAGACTCACATATGCATTTTCAGAGTAATTCTGTATAAATTGTCCTTTTAAACCATTCACACTGAACTTATAAAACAGCCATCTCTGAACCAGCCATCAGATCACCTAGATCATTCTAGGATCTCAGAAAACAGGTGGAGTGAGTAATCTGCAGGGACTAACACCCTCACTATGTTCTGAAATACTCCAAAAACCTCCAGTGGAATAAAAAATGCAGTGAAAAACAAAACATAGTATCCAGAAGGACAATTTTAACTTCCTAAGAAGTAACCAGTGTTGTTATTAAGAGATTGTTTTGTTGAGAAATCTTGCCCTTTGTCCTTGCTACCCTAGACATTTGAAGAGCTATATTTGGAAATATTTTATATACTGTAGAGTTGTAGGATTATTGGATTCAAAAGCCTCAAGGACTTTTGAACTGGTGGATACCACCTTCCCATGAGTACTTCCTGAAAAACAGAGGCTGGCCTGTCATCACATGTCCATATAGGTGGTGGATTCAGTAATACAAACTTCAGTAAAAGAGAGTTATGCCTAGCAGCATATCTACTGATTTGCCATATATTGCATAAGACATATCCCATCCAGTCAATTACTGAAGGGAGCACAGTATATTTGTGAAACAACCCACAGTATTTCTCATCAAATACAACCCTATCCCCCAAATCATATTCTTATCCGGAAACCAAATGGTCAACAACTCCCCATTAACCCTGGAAATGGCAGGGTCACTGATGTATAATCCAGAAAAGAACAATAGCAATTTGCAGAATATCCACTAATCCACTGTTACAAAAGATGCATCTTATTCTGTCAATCATTTAAGGTAAAAGCATATTAGATATTCATAAGTACCCACAGAATTTCTCATTATATGTACAAAGACCAAATGTTAGATAATTGTTTACTAAATCATGAAGGCTTTATATAAATGTCAGTAAACATTGTTGTTCTTTAAAAATGCAGTATATACTAGGATTTTTAATGTACTTCACATAATTGACATAAGGTCATAAGAATCTACAAAATATACCAATGAAATGACTATAACATTTTTGATTACCTCTTGCACCTCTAACAGTCTCATCACAAAACCAATAGGCATGTCAGAGTTATAGAACCAAGTAAAACCCATTGCTTCCAGCCTTCCACTAACTTTGATAGTGGCATAAAGAAACATTGATCAGTTCACACTTTGCAGGTCACAAAGGGTATAAGACATAGTTCTCTGCCTATAACTCTCCAGAGAGAAAAGATACATACCCACAAAATTATAACAAGTGAAAAAAAGGAGAAAGAACTTTAGGTTAAGATGGTCAAAAGACATCCCAGAGGGAGCAGTAGGTGAGCTGACTCAAAGGATTTCAACAGCCAAAAAGAAGATAAAACAGTATTCCAGGAAGAAATAAATGTTCAAAAATACAAGTTGTGTCCTGAAGCAACTGGACAGACATATGCAAAAGAATAAAGTTAGGGCCGGCCCGGTGGCGCACTGCTACAGTGCGCCGCTTGGGAGGGAGGCGGCACTCCCGCCGAGGGTTCGGATCCCACATACAGACCGGTTCCCGCTCACTGGCTGAGTGAGGTGCGGGCCCAACGATCCCGTTGCCGGTCCCAGTCCTGTACGGGCGCGACACTACGGGTTGCGATCCGTTGCCGGACAGGAAAAAAGGAAAAAAAAAAAAAAAAAAAAAAAAAAAAAAAAAGAATAAAGTTAGGACCCCTACCTCACACTATGCACAAAAATTAACTCAAAATGGATAAAAGACGTAAATGTAAGAGCTAAAACCATGAAGTGTAAGAAGAAAACATAGGGGTAAATTTTCACGACCTCAGATTAGGCAACTACTTTTTAGTTATGGCAACAAAAGCATATGCAGCTAAAGAAAAAATAGATAAGTTGGACTTTATTAAAATTAAAAATGTGCTTCAAAGGACACCATTAAGAAAGTGAAATAAGTCACAGAATGCTAGGAAATATTGCAACTCATATAATATATGAAAACATTCTCATCATACCTGCACTAAAAACCTATTCCTATTAGTTTCTCCCCCTTTCCCCTCCATTTTCCTTTCCATAGCCACTAATCTATAATAATAGACTTTTATCTAGATTACACAAAGGACACTTACAACTTGATAATGAAAACACAAATAACCCAATTTAAAGAAAGGCAAAGGATCTGAATAGATATTTCTCCAAAGAAGCTACACAAATGACCAATAAACACACGGAAAGATATTCAACATCATTAGTCATCAGGGAAATACAAATCAAAATAATGATGAGATATTACTTCACACCTACTAGGATGGTTATAATAAAAAACATGGATAAGTGTTAGCAAGGATATGGTGAGATTAAAACTCACATACACTGCTAATAGAAATGTAAAATGGTGTGGTTGCTTTGGAAAACAGTCCAGCCACTTCCTCGAAATGTTAAACATAGTTACCATACGATTCAGCAATTCCACTCCTAAATGTATGCCTAAGAGAAATGAAAACATATGTCCACACAAATACTTGTACACAAATATTCATAGCGGCACATTCGTAATAGCCAATAAGTATAAACAACCCATTCATCAACTGAAGAATGAATAAACAAAATATGGAATATCATACAATAGAATATTATTTGGCAATAAAAGGAAATTAAGTAGTGATACACGCTACAACATGAAAACATTATCCTAAGTGTAAGAAGCCAGTCACAAAAGACTACATACTATATGGCTCCATTTATTTAGAATATCAAGAATAGGCAAATCTGCAGAGACAAAAAGTAGACTAGTGGCTGGGGAAGGGTGGATGGAGGGGAGAAGGGGTTTGATTGCTAATGGGTATAGGTTTTTAGTGGGGGGAAGTAATAAGAATGTTCTAAAATTGATTGTGGTGACGGTTGCACAATTCTGTGTATATACTAAAACCATAGAATTGTACACTTTAGGGCCGGCCCGGTGGCGCACTGCTACAGTGCGCCGCTTGGAAAGCGCGGCGGCGCTCCCGCTGAGGGTTCGGATCCCACATGCAGACCGGCCGCTCACTGGCTGAGCGAGGAGCGGGGGCAACGCCGAGGGTTGCGATCCCATTGCCGGTCCCGGTCCGGTACGGGCGCAACACTGAGGGTTGCAATCCGTTGCCAGTCACGAAAAAAGACAAAAAGACAAAAAAAAAAAAAAAAAGAATTGTACAATTTAAATAGGTGATTCATGTGGCTGTGTGTATTATAAAACTGTTTTTTTTTTTTTTTAATGCAAGGCGTGTTTGTAGGAAACTGTAAACAAACCGTTCTAACTAGATAAAATAATTTTGATAATAGAGGAATGGAAACTAAAACTGGAAAGCGAAGTTAGCACCATGTTACGCTGAAAACGCTTCAGTGCAAAGAAGAGGATTTTGAATGTATTCCTACCTTCCCAGTTGGTTGCCTTAGGATAATGTATATAAACAGTCTGAAACTTAGAAAGTACCCCCAAAATGGCAGCTATTCTTGTTATTGGGGGTCTCTGATAATTCTGTGTGGTGCATTCATCTTGCTGGGACTTTTGGACTGGCCTCTTAGGGACTCCATAGTTTCTGGGTTTTATATGACCACTTGGGCTTAGCTCTCCCAAGGCCAGAGTTCCATCAAACTTAATCTAATTTACTTGTGAAGATTAAAGAAAATAACAAAGAACAGCTTGGTTTGGGGAACCCTAAAAACAGAAAATAATTTTAGAATCTTGAAATTCTAAAGCATAACATAATGCACAAAAGCAATATCTCCATGGGTAAGTTGCGGGGGCGTGCCTGGGGTCCTCCAAAAGTGAGCCTGCTGCCCACCAACCCAGCCCCATGAAAGAGACACTCAGACGTGGCAGGGGTTCTGTCAGGGCAGTTCCACTTTATTGTCGTTACACTGCAATTTATATAAGCAAGCAAGTAGGGGCTTTCCATGAACTAACCAATCAATTTAAGGATCATGCGGGCATGCATTTTGTACTAACATGTTGAGCATAGCGATCATGCAGGGTTCACGAGTGCAGAAATACTGGAGAACCAATAAAAACCTTTTGGAGCTATCTTGGGTTACGCCTCCCCTACTTCCCGTGGGTGCCATCTTCATCCTCCACCCATAGGCACCATGTGGCTCACAGATAATGTTTGCTCCTAAAAATGGGCCCAACGGTAAGTTAGACTTGTAAGTTATCTCAAGGTAATAGAATGTCAATGGAATAATAAGTAAAAGGCAATTAAACTCAATAATGGCTATGTTCACTAGAAGCTAATCAGCCAAACACATAGCTCCAGTGGGAAACTGTTAGAGAATATTAGTGTGTGGAAGAGAGTGGGCCCTTAAGAACAAAGAAGAAACCAATAGTCACCCAAGATGACTGTAACTTTCTAGTTTTAATGGATCAGGCCATTGAGTTACATGAGAAAGCATACAATTTCTTCATACTTCTTTCTTTTGACAAAATAATTCAAAGTACACATGCATTATAAAGTTCAGCATGTAAAGAGCACTAACATTTTATTAGTATTAAAAATAAACCAAGAGAGAAAATGTAATTTTTCCTCTGGGTTTCTTATCTTTTCATTTAGGACCACAAGGGAGATATAACTTTCCTGACCAACTTTTTAACTGTCAGACAGATAATGAATACAAGTCTGGGAGAGTCATAAGGAAACCCCCAAAGTAAATAAAGAAATGGAAAACGGTGCTCCTACCTACAAGCAGACTAATTATTTCACTTCTAACTAATCCATTTAGAATGTATTCTATTTGCCTGTATGCATCTAATGATACACAAGTTACTTCTAAATTTACGACAACATCATCAATAAGTGAACAGAAAGTGAATGAAACCTCTAACATAATATTGTGATTCTCCCTCAGAGTGAAAAAGCAGGTTTTTGCAAGGCTGTAGGGAAAAGTCCCCCATGGGGCTCCACCATGTCAGCACCTGCTCAACTCCTTGACACCTTGAACCTTCAAGCTATAGCAGCAAACTCTTCCTCCACATTTGCTTCTGCCCTAGACTCTGGCCATACTCTACCTCTAGGGCCTAGGCTGGTATAAGAAATGAGTTGGCATTAGTCAGCACAAAATGATGGGTGGTCCAGAAGAACTCTGAGTTGAAGAAAAAAACTAACTAGAGATTTTAAAACCACCATGGATAATCCACCTGCGGTTAATCAAATGGTAACACAGACAAGTCATTTGTATTTTACTCCACTTTAAATGACCCAAACTGCATATGATGACCCTGGGCATCACCTCCTGGGTATGCTGGGTGGTCTCTCCACTGACACCTAAATGACCCATCAATACATGATCCACCTTTCCTTTTGCATTTACAAATGTTTAAAGGGAGAAAGAGAACAAAAATGAAAATAAAGAGGTTATGAACAAAATTTTCAAGCTACAATGGATTTTTCTCTCGTTAAAAAAAAAAAGTTTACCTTATACTATGCCATACGAATTCAAAGGATAGTTTGATCACTTCTATTATTCATATACAAATTATTCATCTTTCTAATTATAATAGAATAACTACTTCAAACAGATACAGCCTTTCTCAAGTCCATGTTTTTTTTCTAAAATACAATATAGGTCTTGTTACTTTCCACCGTTTACCTGAATTGAAGAGGCAGGAAATATCTTAGCCTTTGTTCAAAGAGAAAGCACCTTTATCACCTATCCTTGTAGATCAAAAACAATCCCTTGAGGTCTAAAGTTTCATTTCCAAAACCACCTCTCACACTGAGTCTATTATCTGGTTGGAGGAAAAAGATGTTAACTGCCATAGCCCTAGGATCTAAGCTTATTTTGTCTCTGAGCCAAATAAGACTACAGTTCCTAACAGAATAGCATAATAAGCAATCTTCCAAGAGCTATAGTCAGTAATTTACTAAAATTACTCCAAAAGACAGCATAGGAAGCATAAAACTTTTGCTAAGTATAATATTTCTCTTCCTATGATTTAAAGGAAAAGGAATATAAAATAAACTACTAGGTGGATTTGAAAATAAGAAAGCTACAAATCTATTCAAGATGAAAATAAGCAACTGGCTAGAGTTAATGATGACCTTAATATGTTCAAAATTAATAGAAAGAGAAAGAGAAAGTAATAGGAAATGTTCTAAGAATGGAAAATCTAGAGGCAAGCATATGCCTCCCAAGCAGAAAATCTAACATTAGACATTAAAACCTATGCTCTCTCTCTCTCTCTCTCTCTCTCTCTCTCTCTCTCTCTCTCTCTCTCTCTCTCTCTCCCTCTCTCCCTCTCTCCCTTTCTGCTTCTCTCCTTCTGTCCCTGCCTCTCTCTCTTTCTCTGGGTGAGCTTCATAAAATTTATCCTCAAGGATCCAAGTATCAAGGAAAAAACTTTGCACACAAAAATCAACATGAACATACACACTCTGGGGAAAGCAACAGCAAAAATATTCTTGCTGAAATGGAATACAGCAGCTATTTAAAGCTAACACATTTATGACTATTATAAACTATTATTGATTGGGATTATTAAAGAGTAGCCAAATGCCAAGTTCCAAAATAAAATCGGGAAACATTCCAGTATACTTCTAAAATTGTGTTTCCTCTGGAGCATAAATTTATAATCGAATACTGCTTGCCAAGAAACTGACAGAGATTCTAACATTCCTGAATTACTTTTATGAAGGATGACTTCTAGAGAAACCATAACAATACATCTGAAATACATTTTTTAAACACAAAAAAGTAGAGCATGTTCAAAAACCATATGCCTGATGAAATTAATTTTCAGGGCCCTGAAGGCAATTTATATATTTTTGGCCCAAAAAGAAAAATGGTCATAGGCATGTTAACATGAAAAAAAAGGATATGGGTGGGCCAGCCATACAGAGCAGTCAGTAAAGCAAATCTTCGTCCTCTAAGCCTCTCCATACAGTGCCCTTTTTCCCTCTACTATTTTCACACATACAAGGCCCCTGGGTTTCATCTTTTGCCCAGTCCCACCATCAAAATGTATTTGCCATCCAGCTCTAATATCACCGCTTTGTTCCTGTGTCAATTTAGGCCATGTATTGCAATTCTCAGTCTCTGTTATATGAACTCTCTTTCCCATTATGAAATAAAATGTTTTCTGTTTGAAGTAATTTCAGCATTCTGGGAGCAACTGGGAAAGTAATGAGGCTATGTAAAATTGAAATCTTACTATTAAACAACTGCCCAGTCTGTTTTCCTATAAAGCTGGCCTTGTTATAGGAAATGTAACTCTCACATTTGAAACTGCTTTTTGTGAACTAATTCAACTCCATGCAAAATTGGCAGGAGCTGTATTATTCTTACATCAATGTTCTCCCATCTCTTGATCTGGTGACACTACTCAGGGAGTCAAAAAAACCCAGTTCACAATTTCTATCATCTCCTACCAAAAAAAGTATGCAGGAATACAAATTCATCCTTTTTATTAATTCAAAAGAAGTTAGTGAAGAACCCTGAAAAGGCAACTCTGGGAAAGGTGATAAGCCACGCGTACCCATTGTAGAAGTAGCTCTGTTTTCCAGCCCAAGCACAGAAGTCCTAGTTCTCCCTTTATCATTTTTAATCAAGGAGGCGGAGCTGCCACAGATGCTTAGTAGCAAGGCAAGGATCAAAAACTCATATGCCTACAGGGGCTCTGAAGCTCACAGAAATAAATGTAGTGGACCAGGTGAGTGAGATAAGGGGAGGGGTGGGGATCCGGGAGACTACAAACCCCTCCCCCAGGTGGCATCCGTGACTTAGCTATGTTGTGGTGACAGGATGTTGCCAGATCATCCATTTGTTTTTCAAGAAACCAGAAGTACAGATTAGCAACTACCAATTCAAATTTTAAAAAACACTGGTGGGACAACTCTAGGTGAACCAAACTAAAGCTATCAGTTTTCTGGGTGTGTCCCATTGGTCACCCATTTGGTGCCTGTATTATATAGTTATGATCACCTGGCTCAATCTCTGCTAATTTTACCAATGGGATTTGACCTATGGGATCCAGAGGGATTGAGTGATGCGATGAAAGTATTCAAGCTGCTGTTCCCTGTAGTGAAGACAGTCTGAGAATATGTGAGAGGATCAGCAACCTGAGAACTAGATCCAGTACTACAATACCAGTGGTTACCATTTAACAGCCTAAGAGCAGATTAACACATCTACATGTGCCCAAGATCATATAAAACCCACCGACTTAATATTAGTAAGAGGTTTCTAGATAAAGAAAGAAGCAAGAATAAAGAAGCTACAGAAAAAGGGGTTTCACCAAAACCTTTATCCACTGGACCATTCAACTAGCAGTTATAAAGGCCAACCCTATCTGAGGTACTGTTCAAAGAGGAAAAAAACAAAAAGACATCGCCTCTGTGCCAAAAAGTTATAATCCAGTAAAAGGATAGAACATAAAGAACATATACACAAGGAACAATTCTAACACAAAGGAACAATCATAATGCTTTAAATGAGTTTCAGTGGAGTTAAAGGAAAGACAGATTACTCTTCTTTCTCAATGTAAGTGAAATGGAAAAAATAGTGTTAAGAGCTTTTGAGAAGTCCTGAACAGTTAGGTTTGACTTGATTATAAGATGGAAGGAGATATATGTATACACACACATACACACACACACACACACACACACACACAAAGAAGTGGCACAAGCAAATGCCTATGAAGGAAAGAACAGAGAAGAACCAAGTATAGCAAGTAGTCAAATCTACTAGGACTTAGAGTACTGCCTGGAGAGTTATGTGGGACAAGGCTGGAATCCCAACAGACCCTCAAAGACCTTCACTACTAAGCTACGGTGTTTGGGTTTTATTTGCCAGGTAGTAGGAAGGCATTGAAGGCTCTGACCTGGTCATACCTGGGTTTGATTTATCTGATGAGTGTCTATAAAGTTGTATTTAGAGAAGAGTGAGAACCAGGATAAAAGCTAGGAGACTTCTACAATAATCCAGAAGAGTGCTAATAAATGCCTAAACTGAGGCAATGGGTACAGAAATTGGAAGGAAAAGATTAATGGAAGTGACACCTGTTCCTAAAATGTGGAATGTTCTGATACTAATTACCATATGTTACACTGTCTAGAGAATGAATATATAGATTGCCCACTGGAATTAGAAATTGTTTCTGGTTCCAGTATGGTAATTCTCCACATAACATTCTCAAATTCTTAAAACATTTCTCAAATGTTTCCTCTGAAAGAGAAATTTTCTTTTGCTTTTTAGTCTCTAAATTAAAATAAGTCACGATTATCACCGATCATTAGTTCCTGGATTCTGTCAGGGGTTCTTCCATAACTGCCATGTAGAGCACAGATCAAAGATGGTTAGAAATAGTACACAAGGAAGAATGCCAAAAAGAACCCCTTCCATTAATGAGCTTAAACATGCAATTCATAGAAGTCTGTAGCTCCTTTCATTTACAAAGCTCCTTCTTTCTGAGTATAATCATACTTCAGCAAACTGTGTCTCTAAATCTATTCTTCTCAAATGCACACACATTACACAATGCCACCATGTTATAAACTACCAGGTAGTTCTTGACACCCACTATGAAGCTTGCTCATGAAAGAAGCCACAGATGCTGAAACATGATAGAGATTAAGATCTCTCCTCATTATTTTGGGGGAAACAGGAGGCAATCCATCTGACAAACTAAGTTGAGGCTTTCTGCAAGCCTTCCTGCATTCAGTTTCTATCCCAGAACCGTGAACAACATAATGTGTGGTCAGTTTTCTTCCATTTCCAAAGTGTTTTGTGATCCAACATCAGAAAACAAACCTCCAATTATTTGGCATTACAGAATTACAGCTTTTAAGTTGAAATGAAATCTGCAGACCATTTTGCTCGGTAACCTAATTCTAAGGTCAAGATCAACGAGGATCAAGGACCTACAGCTGGTATGGCAATGCATACGTCTTTTCACTGCCAGTTTAAGGTTCTTTCCAGAGCCCTCCATATTGTCTCTCATGAGCCTTCGGTTCTAAACATTCACGTACCCAAACGACAGGGAGTCAAACCCAGTATTCTACACTGAGTTACAGGTAAGGCAGAAAATTTTTTAAAAGCCACGTATATACAGGACAAAGTTGCTTCAGCTTTGTTCCACCATGGAGATGTATATTGTTCCCAGATTGTGGGCCAGTAAAGATTCATGCAGATTTATCCCACCGTGGCATTGGTATCTACCTAGAAAGCTAGCTAAATAGGGCAACATTTTCAAAACTCTCTGGACTACACAAAGCATTATCTCAAACATTTAGAAGTTATAATAAAAACACATAGAAAAGATTTTTATCCTTATATATCTAATTCAATTTGGTAGGAGACTATTAATATATTTATCAATCCAGAACCCTCTAAAATTGAGTAAATGATGAGATATTCATTACTGATATTATTTATAAGAGCTTGATTCTGGTCCATTTAAAACTTTCAAGTCTGAACTATCTCTGATAGTCTCTCTAGGAATCAAAATCATAAGAAGTGATGAAGAGACCCGTAGGTTCTCAATCAGTAACTCCACCACCTTAAGGTAACACATCATAGTTCCAAATTACCCTCTAGCGAAAATGGCAGACAAGCAACCTGCACTCAGTTTTTGTATCATCATTTAGTGATTCTTAGTTTATATCAAGACTCTCCCACAGCTGGGGTAAATCATGATCCACAGCCAGCTGCCAGAGTCTTTCTGTTCCCTTAGGATTACCATAGCAACCACTGCCCACTTGCTATCTAAAGGCAGGTAAAGAGGGAACTCATACAGGCAAGGAGTCCAATCTGGAGAAAGCAGCACTGGTGAGAGTCTTCTGGGCTTATCAGAATGGTGTGGAAAAACCAAACTTTGGAGATTATGGAGCAGACAAAAGAAGTTTCATAGTCAACAAATCTGAGTTATATCCCCCCACTAGCCATATGACCTGAGCCAAGATGCTTAGCTTTTCTGTGCTTAGTTTTCCTCACTATAAAATGAGGATAATAATACCTGCCTCATTATGTTGTTCTGAAGATTGAATTCAATGAGATCAATGCACCAGCTGTATCCAGCACATGTCAGCTCTCTACAAATGATACCTATTATTGCACTACATGAACATATGAGTCATCCATACAAGAGCAATGATGTAGGACCCACACCAGAATATGGACATGAGATAAAATACTATTTACCAAGAATGGTTCTGCTCTGTGAGAGGATCCCCACTAAGAGAAGAATTTCAACAGCAATAAGTGTAACGGCTTCTACTGCTGGTAATTGGGTGCTGCTTCCACGAAAATACATTTCACTCCTTTCTGTATTCTTTAAATCCACAGCTAACTCACTCCAGTGAATTAAAAGGCAAATACTAATTGAAAGGGGCAACAAAATAAGCCATTATGGATGATTTCACTTCAGCACAGAGTAGTTTATCAAATTCTTTAGCTGATCACCAACAGAGTACTGACTCAGGTCTGGGAAGGTTTAAGATATGACATAAATAAAGTAAAACATCTAGAGTGTGTCACTTGATTTCCTAGAAGAGCACTTTCTTGGACATCAGATAATCCCACAGAGAAGAAGAGAGGCTATCAGGAGATAGAAAGCTTGTCCAGACAAACTTTCACCACTGGGTTATGTTGCCAATAAACAGTTTCAAGTGACTCAGGTTTGAGAATGCACCTGTTCGCTCAGTTAGGGGACACAGTGACAGGGTCCTATCAGTCCTAGTAAATTAATCATGAGTGTTCCTTGCACAGACAGAATGAGTTTGGACAACTGTCTTCACTAACCAAAAGAGACAGATTAGTCTTTAGGTTTCTTGACTAGCCTTGTGGACCTTTAAATATTTATCAGAAAATAATAGATCACTCAATCACTGGGATTTCTACCAACAAAAGTCCTTGTTCCTCAGTCATATCCCACAACAAACCAGTTCAGAGGTTATAAATTAAGGATTATTTTTATGCCAACAGCCTTCTAGCCTTTAATAAAACATCTTTCCTACATACAGTGTGCATGGGTTCTTCATGATTTTTTTGTTGTTAAGCAAAAGAAACCTCGCTTAGATTAGCTTAAGCAAAATGAAAATATATAGGAAGAAATTCTAAAGTGTCCTAAATTATGAAGGGATTGAACACTCAGACTGCAGGAAGTATGCTTCTCTCCATGGTCTGACCTCACTACAGACCAGCTTTCTCCCCTGGGCAGCAAACCTGGCTATATAAGAAGTTCCTAGGTTTCACATCTTATAAATTCCACAACCAAGAGAAACTGACTCTTTCCCAACATGATTGAAAATTTCTGGAGAAGAGCCAGCTTCAGCCAGTACCCACTCCTGGCCAGCCCCTTGTGGCCCTGGTAAGAAAACAGATGGGAGCAGGGAAGGGGCACAGTCCTATAAATAATAAGGCAGTGCCCACTAGAAGCTCAAGCCATTCCCAAAGGAAAGGGGGCACTGTTTCCAGAAGAAAGGCTGAGGGTAGGGTTGAACAGACAACAATAGCAGACCACTATAGATATTTAGGTGAAATTTTTATTTCAAATATCAGCATGGTATGAAAAACATGAATGTATGTTCATTACATAACTACACCTCTGCCAAACTTAACCACGGGCCATAAATATTACAGCCATTCAAGTCTTGTTTTATCTCTGACCTTCTCAGCCAACTCTCCACCATTCCCACCTCCAGACTCAGCTGGAACACAATGAACCTCGTAAGTGTCAATTTCTACAGAAGGAATACATTACAATGATTTCACAACCATGCTTCTCCTGTCTAGAGCAGCCCTCAGGCGAGAATCAATTTCTTGCCATTCTAGGTGTCTAATTTTGGCCTCAGATAATCTGAGAAGTTTTTGCAATGCAGTTTTATTACTGTAAAAAATTTCATTATAGGAGAATATTAAGCAAATGTTACAGCAAAATCAAAAGGTCAGTATCTACTACATTCTTATCTTACAATTCTGCCTCCTTAAATTTAGCAAATTCTGAAGTAGCAAAATAGACTCAGTAAAAATATTAAAATATTTTTTAAATCATATTATATTAGCATTTGTAATTATTTCTTCCAAAAATATATGTGCTGACTTCAATGTTTTCAGTATAAAGGGTATTTTCAAGGCACTAGTTCTGATGGTTATAATGCAGCTAATAATATTTTTGGTTGTCTTCTTCCTCTCTTCAGTGAAGTGATCTTTTAATATTACTTGATATGCCATAAATCCCTTCCTTTTTAAATCTATCTGATCATGTAATATATGATCTTTGAAAAACAAATGCCCCCACCCATGCTTATGCTCAGAAAAACAATTTCCCAGAATATTACTCAAGTCTGACCTCCTTCCCCGGTTATATGCAGTCTGGCTGGTTCAGATGCTAGACAGGGGACAGCAGACCCTAGCTGTGGAACTGAAGAACTGGTCTCCCACAAGGATGAGGGAGTAAGAGAAGGAGAACCACATCCAAGACCAAGGAAGGTCAGACAAAGGAGTCTGTACTAGTTGGAGAAGCAGCCAGTGGAAAGACCAGGTTTGATGAAACAGGAGCATGGGTTTAATGAAACATCTAGTAAAGATGAAGAGGCAGTGGAGCCCAAATCATCACTCTACAATGTGGGTTGAATCCACCTCTCCCAACAAAATGATAATGGGATTGATATATAAAGTAAGTTCACTCATTCATTCAACAAATATACACTGAGTACCTACCATGTGCCACCAACTGAAGCTCACATATTTAAACCTCTATAAAAGTCCCAGCCTGAATCTATGCACCCATTTAAAAAGTCATACATTGCGGGAGAGTTTACATTTTCCAAAATGCATATGAAGTCCACATGAAAAATAATCCCATCCTCCCAATCTATCACAATGGGCCCGCCAAAGGATCAAGGCATCTGTCCACCTCAGTATCCACTCCCCTTCCCTAAAAACAACCTCATTCTAACTGTTCCTAAAAGGCATCTTAGAGTAAACATATACAAAACAATTTTTTCATTTCCCCACAAACTTATTCCTACCTCAGTGTTCTCAGTTATTGGTGTCACCTTTCATCCAGATGAAAAGTAACCTTGGAGTCATCTATAAGTCTGCTCATGCTCTCTCACTTCTCATGGTCAATCCATCAGCAAGCTCCTTCTGTTCTACCCCCAAAATCCCATCCATCATACTGTGTCCCATTTCTTGGCATCCCACCACTACCACCTAAATTAAGTCAAGATCACTTTCAGCTTGGACAACTACCACATTTTCTAACAGCTCTCCTCATTTATTCTTTACCCCTTACAAAATCCATTCTACAACCTCATATGTCCTCTACTGCTCTCCAATGGCTTCCCACCACACTTGAAATAAAAGCTTAACTTTCCATTGCTACAAAGGACCTATATCCATCATTCTCCAACTTGGCTGATTATCAGAATCACCTAGGGAGCTTTTAAAAATACCTAAGTGCCACCCAGATTAATTAGATTTGGGTCTCCAGGGATGGGCTCTGGTGCTGTTGGGTTTTTCAAGTGTGCATTCAGAGCAGAGTCCCACCGCTCTATGTGGCCTGCCCTCTGTCATCTTCCTCTCTGACTTTACCTGCTGCCACTGACCCCTCCATTCAGTACACTGCAGCTTCATGAGCCTCTTCGCTTTCTTCAAACCACAAACAGTTTTTCTGCTTTGCCAGGAAAGCTCCTCCCCATCCCACCCTCCACTCCCACCTCTGAACATCTTCATATCATTAGTTCCTTCTTATCATTCAGGTCTCCACCTAAATATCGCTTCTTTGGAGAGGCTTTCCAAGACCACCCTATAATTAACTCCAGTGGTTCTCAAAGTGTGGTCTCCAGAGCAGCAACAATACCTGAAAACTTGCTTCTCAGGCCTTACACCAGGCCCCCACCAAATCAGAAACTCTGGGATAGGGCCCAGCATTCTCTGTTTCAGTAAGCCCTCCAGGAGATTCTGATGCACACTAAACCTTGAGAAGCACTATTTATATATATATACACATACATATATATGTATGTGTATATACATATAAAGTGTGTATATGTGTATATATTTATCTGAGCACTTCCTCCCCTCTGCTCTTTACAGCTGATTTTATCTTCTTCATAGCAGCCATCTGAAATTCTTACTTAATTGGTTTTTAAATTATCTGTCCCCACCCTGCTAAAATATAAGCTGCATGACAACTTATGTTACCTCCATATGCCCAATTATTAGAATAGTGTCTGACACACAGTAAGTCTCAATACGTATTTATTGACTAAATGAACTCATAAACAAACTCTAATCTAGTCCCTTTCTCCTCCAAGCCCTAAGCACTTGTTTTGTTTTATTTTGTTTTCCTATATAGACAGGGCCCCTGAGGAAGATGTGCACAGGGATCTACAGTAGAAGGTCTCAGAAGGCAGTTTCAAAATCCAACCAAATGACCTACACCAGCCAACTCTGGCTCTTTCAGAAGAAAGGCTTTTTAAATGTTGAACATGCTTGGCTCTTAAGAATGTGAAGTAATTGCTATCTGTGACTCATGCACAGCTGGAAGTCCTCATTAAGTCACAGGTAACCTGCCAAGGCATTTTTCCAAGGAAACAAATCTGCAGGGCAATAGTACTCAAGAGAATATCTTGAAAGCACAGATAAAGAGGGGGCTGGGTACTCAGGTCACAGCCAAGATAATCCCACCCCCAAAGGACATTCTCCCATGAGTCGGGAACTCTGGAAATGGCAGTTATCTGTTCATATACTGTCCCACCTTCCACTAGCACTCCTATTGTCAATAAGTGAAAAATACCATTGTTTTGATTTAATTTTTTTTAAATTACAGTAAGGATCTTTGCTTATCTTTATTTGCTGTTTGTAACTTCTTTTTCTGTGAATGGCCTATTCTTGTGTTTTCTTTTAGCATGTTTGCCATTTTCCAATTGATTGGTAATTAAATTTATTCTTGTCTATCATATGTGCTGTTCTTATTTTTTCTCGTTTGTGTTTCACCCTTGACTTTATTTTGGTGATTCCTCTCTCAGTCAGAAGTTAATATTTCATTTAGTCAAATGTATCAATCTTTTACTTTAGGGTTTCTGATTTTTTATGTCAATAAGCAGAAAAGCCTCCAATATTCTAAATATATAAAAATATTTACTCATATCTCCTACCAATACTTCTATGGCTCTTTCTTTTTTTTAGGTTTAAATCTTTGATCTATCTAGAGTTCATTTCGGTGTGAAGGTTGAGGAGAGGTTCTAGTTTTATTTTTTTCTGAATAACAAGTCCATTTGGAAAATTCTGTATCTTCAGCATTTAACATAACAAAATTTGTACGTGGTTGACACTCAATTTATGTTTGTTAAATTGTCAAAAGAGTGTTGAAGCTACAAAATAGCTGTAAATCATACTCAACAGCATACTCCAATAAAATGTGTGTGCATGTATGACTTTAATGTAATATTAATGCACATCTTAATAAGCAAAATGGACAGGTGTTAACCAATATCAATTTGGTTATCATTTGGGCCAACAACAGAAACAATAATAATAATTACAGTTTATCAAGCACTTAGTGTGCACTAAGTGCTTTAAACATATTAACTCATTTAATCTCCTAAACAAAACTATGAGAAGTGCTGTGGTTTGAACATTCCCCCAAGCTGATGTTGGAAATTAACCCCCAATATGGTGATGATAGGTGGGGCCTTTAAGAAGTGATTGGACTGTGAGGACTGTGCCCTCATGAATGGATTGATACATTCATGGAGTAATGGGTTGATGGTTTAATGGCTTGTCACGGTTGTGGTTCTGATGGCTTTATAAGGAGAGCGCATGAAAGAGCTGCTTCCATCCACACTGTGATTGCCATGGGACCCTGTAGAGAGTTCCCACTCAGAAGAAGACCCTCACCAGATGTGCCTCTTGAACCATGGACTTCTCAGCCTCTAAAACCATAAGAAATAAATTTTGTTTTCTTATAACAGAATTCTAGTTTCAGGAATTCTGTTATAAGGAACAGAAAATGGACTAATGCAAAGAGTTTCTTTTCTCGTCTTAATTTTAGATTTAAGAATACTGAGGCATCAAGAGATGAAACTTGCTCAGAATCCCATGACTAGCTATTGGCAGAGTCACACTCTGGGACTGAAGCACTAATGATCTTATGCCTTCAACACTATGTTATCCTGTCTCGAAGAAAACTGTTGACAACAAAATAGAAAAAACAACAGGTCCTTTGTGCTACTGATATCTAAAAGGTGTATACATGTTATTGAGACATTCTGTATTTCTAATCTGAAAACTGAATAAATGTGCCCCCTTCTTATCCTCACCTACCTATCTCCCAAAAAACATAACTACCTCAGAACTCAATAAGAATGCCTCTGGCTCTAATACCTAATAAAAGACCTATGTGGGTCTAACACAAGGTAACTCAAAATTTGATATCTCCCTCAACTAACCCACATCCCTCCACATATTTTAAGTTCAAAATCCCACCATGCGGGCCGGCCCGGTGGCGCACTGGAGAGTGCGCCGCTTGGGAGCGTGGCGGCACTCCCGCCGAGGGTTCGGATCCCATGTGGAGACCGGTTCCCGCTCACTGGCTGAGCGCGGTGCGGGCGCAACACCGAGGGTTGCGATCCCGTTGCCGGTCCCCGGTACGGGCGCGACACCGAGGGTTGCGATCCCGTTACCAGTCAGTAAAAAAGACAAAAAGGAAAAAAAAAATCCCACCATGAACTGCTATAATTTTTAAGCGTGCCTGATCTGAAATACATATATTACAAAGTTGCACTGAAAAATTTGGCCTATGTAGCAAAGTCAAAAGTTACATCTTAGGATCTTGTGTTGTAAATTAGATTTTAAATATTTAGACAAGACAAGATTATTCAAAATACTATTAACAATAAGATAAGTCATTTAGAACTCTTGTTTTTATTTAGAAGAATGAGTAGAACTTTCAGTTCCATGTTGGCAAAGGAAAGACATTTAGCTCCTTTCTTCTCTCAAAATTCCAAAACCACAACGATGACAGGAAACAAAATACAAACTCCAACTTCAGTGAAGAAGTGACTACAACATTTGAAGATAGAAAATAGATGGGGAAAACATGATGGCAGAGAGGAGGAAAGTCAAACTGATGACTGCATGAAGCAAGCCAATTTGCCCCTGGAAATGTTTAAGAAATGGAGTTACTTTGGAAGATAAAGGTAAGGGAAATTGCTAAAATGAAAGGGTATTTTAACTCAATCCTTGGTGAGCCACAGCTGGCTTGTACTGGCTTGCAAGAGCTGATTATTAACAGTTCTTTCTAACTTTGCAGTGACCTCACATTGGTACCTTGAAATCAATGCTAATGGAAGTATTTATACCACAGAAATTGGTACATGCTACAAATCAGAGTTTTGGTTTTTTTTATTTTCAGAGACCTAATTGTCAAACATTTACCAGCACACCACTGTTCCCAAGTCCTAACTTTCTCCACCCACTAGAAATCAGAGGTTATTCTCCAGAGAAAGTGAACCATGGTTTCAGACTCAGCCATAGCAGTCACAAAGGAGGGCAAGTAAGAGGTACAATGCTGAAAACAGGGATATTATGTGTAAGTCTGTATATTGATTACTGAATTTCTTCGACTCTAGAACATTAGCATTCAGGTTGCATTCTCTTGGCAGGAGACTGAGGATTCCTATCAGAAGAAACAAATATGCCCAAGAGAAAAGATTTATGTAGAGTGATATTTTGAGGAACCAATCAGCTGACTTGTCTGATTACCTTAAGTCCATTAGACCTATCCACCCAGGTATGCAAAGTCTGAAAAATTCACTTTCCAAGCATCCTTTTTCAAGAAGCCATTACAGGATATGGCCCACCAAAACAAAGGAATAAACCAAGAAAAAGGAGGATATGGATTTAGGAAACACAACAGAGAGGGAAGCCTTATGCCCACAGAAGACAATGTGTGGGGCAGAAAGCAAAAGGCCTCAAGAAGCAAGAATAAAAAAGGAACTGGTAAATTATCTGACTGCTTGGCCATGTGAAACATTGTAATGGAAGGCATTTTACAGAACTGTTAGAGAATGTTAGAAGACTTACACATTCAAAGGAAATTAAACAAAGGAACAAATGAGGCAATTTATCCCCAGGTAAAAACAGCAACAAAAATAAGACACGAAAGGCAGACAAACAGTAGACCACTAAACAATGGAAAGCCCTTACACAGTCATTATAAAATAATTTTAAAAGACATAACTAAAAATTTAGATATAGTTATTGTTGTTTTGATTTGGGGTTCTTTTTTTTTTTTTTTGCAACTGGCCAGTAAGGGGATCCAAACCCTTGACATTGGTGTTACCAGCACCACACTCTCCCAGGCAAGCTAACTGGTCAGCCTTAGACATAGTTATATAAGGAGGAAGTGAGAAAATAAAGAGGAGATATAAGGTATAAGTGAGTAAAAATCCTAACATAGCCCAGTAGGAAGTAATTAATTAAGACAATTATTATTTTCAAGTAAGGAGGTAAATACCAGAACAAACAGCTAAAAACATTGAAGTGGTTCTTCTAGTAAGTGGGACAAGGCAATGAGAGAAAAGAGAAAAGAGTACAGTCATTCCTCAGTATCCACAGGGGATTGGTTCCAGGATCTCCTGCAGATAACGAAATCCAAGGATCCTCAAGTCCCTGATTAAAAAAAAAAATGGCATAGTATTTGCATATGACTTATGCACATCCTCCCACATACTTTAAATCATTTTTAGATTACTTATAATACCTAATATAAATGCTATGTAGTATTTGTTATTCTGTATTTTTTAGTTATATTATTTTTTATCATTTTATGAGTTTTTTAAAAAATATTTTCTAGGGGCCGGCCCGGTGGCGCACTGGATAGTGCGCCGCTTGGGAAGCGCGGCAGCGCTCCTGCCCAAGGGTTTGGATCCCACATGCGGACCGGTTCCCGCTCACTGGTTGAGCGAGGCGCGGGAGCAACGCCGAGGGTTGCGATCCCGTTGCCGGTCCCCGGTCCGGTACGGGGGCAACACTGAGGGTTGCGATCTGTTGCCGGACATGGAAAAAGACAAAAGACAAAAAAAAAAAAAAAATTTTCTATCCTTAGTTGAGCCCACAGATATAAAGGGCCAACTTATTTTTTGCTATATGCTTTATAAAAGTACTTGGCTTAATTATTTTCATGTAACACTTCTACCACAATTTTTTAATTTAAAACAATTAAGAAATAATAAAAAAATAAATAATTTATAAATTATGGCAACTACAGAGAATGTGGGAATTATTCTAATATTCTAGTAATAACAGGATTCCTACATTGCAATAATAGGAAAAAAATTCCAAATCAGGAGAAGTCTAGCTGAAACATCTTGCAATAAACTATTTGACTATCCATCATCAGATACCATAAACAAAGCTTCACTTAGTTATGAACCATTGGATACGAGAGCCCGTGATGAACATGTCAAGGATAAATCAGAACAGTACTTCTTCTGACCTTATCTTTTGGGAGAATCCAGAATCTTTTCTAGATAACCACACTTACTAATCAAATGTTCATAATAGATAAAATTCATGTGCCTTTTGTGCATTGCTAATTTCATTTTCTAAATAATATGAAATATTTTGATAGTTCTTTCTTTTTATAGCTCTCTTCATACTTTTTACTTCCTGCTTTGAATCACCAATCTAAATGCAAGGGGAGGAAATGGATTTCATAATTACACGAGGAAATTACTGAGGGAGGAAGGTACAGAGTAGTCAGAACAAGGGACACAAAACTAATGGTAAGAAAGAAATAAATCATTCTTTCCAGAAGTTTGGTGGGGGGAAAAAAAAGATATTCAATGGTAGCAGCAATATGGAGGAAAGAATTTTCCAGATAGTGAAGATCTAGGTTTGTTAAAAGGCAAAGGGAGGGCCGGCCCGGTGGCACAATGCTACCGTGCGCCGCTTGGGAAGCACGGCGGCGCTCCCGCCGAGGGTTCGGATCCCATGTGCAGACCAGCGGCTCACTGGCTGAGCGAGGAGCGGGGGCAACACCAAGGGTTGCAATCCCGTTGCCGGTCCCGGTCCGGTACGGGCGCGACACTGAGGGTTGCGATCCGTTGCCGGTCACGAAAAAAGACAAAAAGACAAAAAAAAAAAAAAAGGCAAAGGGAAAAGACGCAATTTTTTTTAAAAAGTTAAAATGTGGTGTGAAGGAAAACTAAAGATGGAAATGAGTTAGCTGACAAACAAAAGTGGAGGGGTTTGCTTTGTGACCATGGATCCCTTTCCTATGAAATTCTAAAAAAGACGATGACTATCTACAGACATGTTTCTGAGAAAAACCAAAGGAAATATGAGAGATATTTCCTGGATGACTTTAGTTTTCTACTGAAAGAAGAGACCCAGTCATCTCTAAGGGAGCATTAGGACAGGGACCTTATGAGAGTGGAAAGCCATGAACAGCCATTATCCAAGACAGTTTCTAAAGGCCACTCCCCGGACTAGTAGAGACTGACCATACCAAGAATCATCCAAGGGAGGGGTCGAGAAGAGAGATCAGTTCCATCTTCAGGAACTCAATCAGAGTTGTACCTCTTTTATCATTCTTTTTTATTCCATCTATTGGACAGTCCATGTGGACACTTGTGTGCCAAGTCAGTCCATAGTTTGAATAAAAGGAAAACATGTAATTTGGTTCAATCAGGTATGTACAGGCTGAAACTGGGGGCCAATTTTTAACAGGCTCCCAGGAGATCTCTATGAGTAGCTAAGTCCGGAGGCCACTGAAGAGGGATCCCCAAGACATGAATAAAAGAATTCCAAAAGGTATTAAAGGCACCAGTGAGGCTAAAGTATAAATGTTCATAATGGGCCTTATCTACTCAGTTTTGTTATTTTCTCCAACAATGGAATAAAGAGAGAGAGAAAGAGTAGAAAAGTGTGGGCTAACCTACACAGTAACTGGGAATCACAGCAGTATTGATTTGCGGAACAAATCTCACTTCTGGTTCCCTGGAAAAATGATTGCAACCAAAACACAAAACCTCTTTTCTCACTCTTTTTTATTCCATCCATTGGACAGTCCATGTGGACACTTGTGTCACAAGTCAGTCCTTAGTTTGAATAAATGAAAAACATGTAATTTGGTTCCTTTCTTTGGAGACTTTGCTAGTAAACTTCTAGGGTTGCATTCTTAAGGGTTTTTATATAAGACATCTAAATGTATTGATATATTTAAGTCTAGTTTCATCTGAGCCCTTGCAATTCTTGTAGAGCTTTCAGCAAGACAGGAGTACCCCAGAACTTTAGAAAGACTACTTACTGCAGAGATGTAATAATAATTTTGTTTTGTTTAAAAAAAAAAGTTAAAAGTTCACATCAGAAAATCTCTGTCAGAAATCAACAGAGAAAGGACAAACAAAACTGAGCTACTCTCCTGGAAATGTATACCTATATAGATTAAATGATGCTTGTCTGATCTTAAATAGTGCTTCTAAATCAATAGATTATAACTACCCAATTCAGTCAAAATAGAAATCATAACATTTAAAAACAACTTTCCAAAAGGCTGAAACTGAAAATATTATTAAGGCACAATGGAAAGGATATTGTATCCGTGTGTGATACAGCATGGTAGAAATGGCTTTTTGTCACTGAGACAATTGTGCTGTTTCCTCACCCAAGTGCAGCCTTCTTTTAAGCCCAGAGAGTGAAGAAACGTACACATAATCAATTTAAGTAAATTACAAAGGCAGCTGATCCATGGCTTTACAAAATAATCTCTGTCACAGTACCGCTTTCTGGGAAGCAGCCAGCTGTTGTCAAGCCTTAATGAAAAATGCCAGATAAGTGGATTTACTTCAAAACTTAGAAATTGGCCTGATTAAATCAAGGAATTTCTATCAGATTTTATTATCATCTGGAAAGGCTAGGCTCCTTCCAAAAGTTGAAAAACATCATTTCTTTAATCAAGAAATTTCATCACTAAAAGTTATGACATTTTAGTCAACTTAATCATTAAAGTGTCAGTTACTTCATTTGCTTTCTGACTGATATGCCCAAGTTCCTTTATGTATTTTTATTAAGCACAAAAAAAATGTGTCACAAGCAAAATTATATCACAAAACCCACATTTGACATTTAAAACTATATCACCTTAGAAGTATTCAGCTCATTTTTAGGCCTAAACATTACATAATTAGATATACACCTTTCATAAAAAAAGAAAGTATATTTCTTAAGAATTTTTGAAGAAAAAAATTTGGGGAGGTGGACTTGGAAAGGTGGAAGAATAAAGGTACACTTTGGAAGCACAATCAACATAAATCGATGATGCCCTGAATGTAGAAGAGAGTGTCAAAGGTGGTTCCCAAGCTTCTAAAAAGATAGAGGCATTATTTACTCATGAAGACTAGAAAAGCATATTTCTAGGGTAAGATTAAGAAATTTAAACATGCAGAACTTGAGATGTCTGTGAGACATAACTACGGTCACATCAGAGTTGAAGGTGTAAGTCTGAAGTTCAAACAGGTGTGCCGGAGACAGCTTGGGAGTAACTTCTCTATTCATCTCCAGCCTTGGGATCGTTGCCCAACCAATCCCAAGTACAAAGCATAAAGCAAGCACAGCCGCACAAATACCATATTAAATACTTAGGAAACATTATGGGGCCCTATCTCAGTCATTCCTGTATATGGAAAAAAATCATAATTCTTTTCTTTTTTTCCCTTGGTTTTATTTTACAGCCTTTTTTCTTTGGGACTAATTGGCTTTAAGTTCTTTAATCCATTTATCAAACTTCTAATTGATTTCTATTTAATTCATTATAACTGTGTGTAGTTTGTTTTCAAATTTCTGTGTCTAAAGTTTATTTCTAAAATGTCTTTGTCCAAACAATCTCTGCAACATTTAGAGAACAATATGGCAGAAAGCATCATAGGGTGCTTGGTGGCGACAATCTACAGAAATAGCTGGTAGGGGGAGATGAGATGAAGACAGAAAGGAGCTTTGCAAAATTTTATCCATCCCATTTACAACAGATTCAAAAAAGTGTATTTAGGAATAAATTTAACCAAGGAGGTGAAAGATCTGTGCAGTGAAAACTATAAAACATTGATGGAAAAAAATTGAAGACACAAACAAATGGAAACATATCCATGTTCATGAATTGGAAGAATTAATATTGTTTAAATGTTCATTCTGCTCAAAGCAATCTACAGATTCATTGCATAATATCTTCCAGCATAAATAGTACATAAATTAGTACAGCCATTACAGAAACAGTGTGGAAATTCCTCAAAAAATTAAAAATAGAACTAACATATGATCCAGCAATCCCACTTCTGGATCTATATCCATAAGAAATGAAATCAGTATACTGAAGGATATCTGAACTCCCATGTTCATTACAGCATTACTCATAATAGCCAAGATATGGAATCAGCGTAAATGTTCATCAACGGACAAATGGATAAAGAAAAGATGATACACACACACACACTGGAATACTACTCAGCCTGAAAAAAGAATCCTGTCATTTGTTACAACGTGGATGAATCTGGAAGATATTATGCTAAGTGAAATAAGTTAGGCACAGAAAGAAAAATATCACATGACCTCACACGTGGAACCTAAAAAAGTCAAATTTTTAGAAGCTGCGAATAGAAGGTGGCTGCTAGAAGCTAGGGGTTGGGGGGTAGGGAAGTAGGGAGAGGTTGGTCAAAATATACAAAGTTTCAGTGAGACGGGATGAATAAATTCAGGAGGTCTATTGTATAGCATGGTGACGATAGTTAATGAATTGTATACTTGAAAATTGCTAGAGTGAATCTTAAATATTCTCACAACAAAAAAATGATAGTATGTGAAGTGATGGATATATTAATTAGCTTGATTTAATCATTTCACACTGTATACACATATCAAAATATCATGTTGCACACCATAAATATATACAATTTTTATTTGGCTACCTTAATAAAAAAAAATTTTATCCAGGGGTCACAATTTAAACTTGTGTCTCTCATCTGAAATTATCTCATTCAAATAGTATCAATCATCTTAACAGTGCTTTTGAATATGAAAGAGAAAAAGAGAAACCTCCTGACTTGGTTGCTATGGCTACAGGAAAAGCGTCATGTATGTGGATATGCTGCTTTGCAACCTCAAAAGAATGAACAGTAATCTTCTCAGCACTAACGAACATTCTGCCACTATAGCTGCACATTGATAAACTTCCATGAACTCAATGAAAGTGGATTCAGGGATCCATTAGGCATTTTATCCTATTGTATATTATCCCCTGCTCACAATTCTTTTAAAATAACTGGAGAAAGAAATCCCTTGTATGACAGCTTCCTGTCCATTTACAGTCTAGAAAGGATTCTAACAAAAAAACCACTTCCTGTCAAACCCCACTATTTTTTTCGAAGAGAAGGAACCATAACACATTTATTTTTAAGTACTCATCTTTTAACTGTAGCTGCTAATATTGAATGACAGTTGCCATAAACTCTAATTGGCTGAGATGAATTAGAGTTAACTATGTTGTGCCAAAATGCTCTCACATTTGCCTTATAGATTTCTGGAAGCATTTCACAGCATGTATCTCTGTAGCTATAATCATTTTTAGCCCAGCTTACTCTTCCAGGAAGTTTATTTTAGGCTCAGAAATTTAAATACCGTACCCCAAAAATATATAGAAAAACATAAAGTAAGACTAAAAAATCATGATATAATGCAGGCCATAGCTCAAGAAAATATTAAAAAATAAGGAAAAACTCTGAACTATGTAACATCAAGAATCTTCCTCCTACCCTTAAGACATGCCCTGATCTTCAGTCACTCAGCAGGCCCAGTTCCATTGACTTCCATCAGCTCTCAATTATCTCTGATGATAATGGACCAGAACAAATAGCCAATTCACCAATTACCCTCATTTTGCCCAAACATCACAGCCTTTCCTCAACGTATCTTTCTAAAGATTTGTAATTAATCTATTAATCTTTTTCTTTTCCTTTCTACCAGCTGTAGAGTAATTATACAGAAATGCCAGAGATCAGATGGGGGGGGGGGGCAGGAAGAAAAAAAGGAGAAAAAAGAGGGCAACTTAGATAATTCTCCAACTAGATAATTAACTCCTAGATAATTAAGAGTCAGCTGAGAAATAGTATCTACCCCACGCATTGAAATTTTAAAAAGTTCTCTTTCCATAGCCTTAAATCAAGGGAAAGGTTTTTAAAAGGCAGAGAGCCAGTAACTGCTCCACTCACACATGCTTTATTTCTAAGAGCAGAGACTTTAAAATATTGCCTTTATGAATTTCTCACTTTTTAGATTGACCCCAAACCTCGCCAAAGAAGAAAGCAAACCAAAATCAGCACACCTGGGCAAATCAGGATGCCTCCCTATTTAATGGGATTTCCTTTCCTTTTAACACCCACAGGGAAGTACTTAAGATGCTCTTTCATTTCTTCACCATTCTAAACCCATCTTTAACTTGAAGCCACAGCCCATGTCTCACTCACCTTTGAGCCAGCAATACCTGGAATAGTGTCTTGCTGATGGTAGGTGATGAGGGAATAGCTTTTGAATTGAACTAAATTGAAAACACCTTTCTACATACACAAAATGAGTTATCAAGAAAGCGTAAGTACCTAGAAATGGGGAATAACTGCCCGGTGTGGTACAGAGGACTTTGGATGGCAATTCCTAAACCATCACAAGCTGAAGAAAATAGCCAAGTTTCTAGCATAACCTCATTCCACAGAAGCAGAGCACTGAAACTAGCCATGTCTCTCATTTGATATAACTCTATGGAACGGTAAGTATCAGAGGGCTGTGCAATCAATACAAGCAGCAATGGCCCAACAGAGAAAGTGTGGGGAGGTTCACAAGCCTAAAACTGAGAAGCTAGCAATTCTTTAGGTCCTTTGATACCATGTCTTACAAATTCCCTATTCAAAAGAATTTCTTCAAAAACAGCCCAGTTCTGTTCCATGAAGGATATTTGATAATCTAGCCTTAAAAAAAAATTGAGAATAATACATGTATAAAGTGTGTAAAATGACCACAGCCCTTCAGTTTCAACAAATTCCCCCAACACTTTTAATTTCTCCATTTTCTCTTTCATGTTCAACTGATCTGTGTAATAATAAAAGTATTCAAGAAAGAATTGTATCATGGTCCTTTATACTTCACACTAAATTTAAGCCTGGGAATAAAGGCCTCTGTCCTATGGTGAAAAGATCAAGTGGTTGGTTGGCTTTTTGCTTGCCTGCTCAGGGGAGAGCAAGAGGTCCTTCCAAATGTTCCTTGAATCATATTCAACAGGGCTGTCTCCAAAAAGGAAGACAGAAACTCCACCAAGACCATTTGTATAAAGGTACAGAGCTTTTGCCATGAAAAAGAAAAGAATGGGTGGAATATGGCTGGAGAAACAGGCAACTTAATTAAGGACCAGCCAGTGTGGACTGCCTTATAAACTTATAAGTTGTTGCTACCCACAGCAGCAGCTGAGCCTCCTTGTAATTCTAGTCTAGGTCAATGACTATATCCTTAAGGAAAAAAAAAAAAAAAAAACCTGAAATATCCTCAGAGCACTACAAATTATAGCAACTATTCCAGAATGCTGCTGGGAGGGAAGATAAGTCTGAATTCCACCAGCCAGATTTAAACACTTACAGGGACAAAGGAAACTCGAACTTGGTTGCTGGCAATAGACACTGCTTGGGCTCTACCTTCCTCTCTGAGACAAGTGAAATTTAAGAGGGTGAGCACAGAATGTGACTTAACCCAAACCCCTCCCTTACCTGCCCTGCCATGTTCCAGCTGACATCTCCCTCGTGGCCCTGCTGTCCACAGACCTTACTCATTCAGAGTTTTGATACAAAATAGAGCATGAATATCACAGAGTAACTTTCTACATCCTTCAGTAAACTATCTTTATAGAAAACAAGGAGATAATAGAAGGTACAATAAACCTAGTAAAACTTTCCCAGATAGAAAGAAGAACTTGGATGGTGCTGGTCTCCTTCTCCTTATATGGAAACTTTTGTGAGTTACAAATGCAATTAGTAAAACTGCAAACATGCCCCTCAAGATGTGTACTGGTAGTAAGATAGGAGGTGCTCAGTTTCCCTAGGGTCGGGTTTCAGGCCACTCCCTTGGGTCTCAAACTACTCCCTAGGACTCAAGCCCCTCCTCTGACTCCTGAGCTACTGTTGCTTGTTACACCTATTTTTGGTATCAACACATGGAAATTGAGACCACAGGAGGCAGACTTATGTAATTACAGTGGCTGAGCATGCTCAGTAAAAAAGAGTTTATCCCTTAAATGACCTCCCATTGGAAGTGCTAGAGAGCACCTAGAATATTCTAAGAACATTCGGTGCATGTATTGGAATTTGACCAAGGAGCATGCTCCAAAGAGACCAACTGAGCATGTGTAAGGCTATGTTACATAACCAGTTACATAACTGGAATCCACCCTCTTAGTTGAATATTCAATAGATAGCATGAATATGTATTGATAGACAAACTATAAAAGTTGAATACAGGGAGAAGGCTGTTGCTCACTCTCTCTGGAGCCAGCCCACACTTTGCCTGTGAAATGTGTATACTTTACTTTTTGTGTTAAACTTGCCTTTAGCAGGCTGCTGTTCACTTTGGAGCCAGCCTGCACTTCGTCTGTAAAGCATGTATTTCTTACTTTTGTATTAAACTTGCTAAGGCCTCTTAGTCTCTGGAGCTAGGCTGCACTTTCCCTGTGAAGTCTGTATTTCTTGTGCTTTACATTAAAGCTGTTTTTGTTTTCTACTCCAACTCTGCTCTTGAATTCTTTCCTGTGGCAGAGTCAAGAACCTGGCAGAGGACAGAGTGGGTTGAGGTCAGCCATCAGACCTCCCCAGACCCTCTCCTCCAATATCAGTAAGAGCAAGACAGTTTCCTGAAAATTATGGAGGCAGATGACCTACTGGATTACAATTCTCCCTCAACATTTGCACTTTGTAGCTCAGCAGGCCTGGCCACTGGCAGCTATATGGTACAAATCAATAGACTAGAGATCTATGAACATACATCACTTTTCCTAAACTTACAAGATGAAAAGTATCAAGGAATAAAGCATAGTAGGAAAATGATGTCTCATTACATAATAAACTATTAAGAAAATAAAAGACCCAGTTATCCTGTTTTATTTTGAATCCCTTAATTTTCACATATTTAAAGTCAGCAAATTTAAAAGAACCCAAACATCTTTGTCTCAAGATACTTCATTAAATAGCTCAACTGCCAAACATCTGAGGTTAAGTTCTGTCATATCAACTGAATGTATTCTATTTTCTGAAGAACAGATCTGTTTAGGTAGTGTTTCTAATGACCAAAATTGTATGGTTTCTTGAAGCAATGTAGTAATTGAAGATCATCCTTGACCGATATTTTCAAATCTATTTAAAGTGGGAAGTTGGGATATGTGGCAAGTCTTATCTGCTAAAAGGTCACTACCTTCTCTTATACAAGCATGATCTAGTTAAAAGATCCCAAATAGCACATATTCCATTTCGGACCATTTCAATTACTTTTTGGTTGTTCATATTCATACAGAGCAGTAGCAATGGATTTTTCTTCACATCAGAAGTTCCATGACTAGCAGTCCTTCCACAAATTACAGCACACTCTTCTATTTAGATTCACCCTGTAGGAATGGCTTCCTCTTCCCTCCCTTTATCACTCAATGAGACATCCATGTATCACAGGAAGAAAGAGGGCAACAGAACAACCTTAGGCAATAAGTTTGATTCCATAAATGGATTGGTATTAAGTACACTGTTTTGTGGTTTTTTCTTTCCATTATTTTACAACCTCACCCTGGTAGAGAAAGGATGAGATGATGCAAGTCAAAGAATGAGAAACAAAGATGGAAGAAGAGCCCAAGAAGAAAGTATTCTGTGTCTCTTACTTCGCTAGATGCCTCCCACTGTTTTTACCTCCCTCATTAGAATTCACACCTGCCCAGAATCCAAATTTGGAGCTGTCCAGTCCTCTTCCCTAAAATCAAAATACATAAAAAGCCTAGGTTTCAATTATCCGTATAAGATATCCTTTAATCACATCCCTTCTAACTAACCTCCTGAAGCTCCTGGAAGCTGACAAGATAAGGTAAAGGATCCCAATGAGTCACTGTGACTCACAGAAGTGGGCCAGGCCCTTCCTGCTGGTCTGCTAATAACAAAGATGCAGACACCTCCAAGTGAGGAGTGAGAGCCTTTCTGGCCACTGAACAGAAAGTGGGAGAGGGGAAGATTCTTCATTCACCAGTTAAGGAACATGCTGCCTCATGACCAGGAAGGTAGAGTGTTTATACAACTGCTTCTGCAGTGTTTATAAGATGGCTAATATAAAAGTATAAAATCAAATGCTGGAGAAGATGTTTATCATAAATGTCACGATGGCACAAATGGGGCTAGAAAATGGCTGTTCTAGAAACTAATAATTTATTCATTAACATAATTTAAAAACTAACAATTCACTGAAGCTTACACATTAGCAATCACAGGGTTTCATTTAGTTTTTGACACATGACCATCCTAAAACATTCTCATTACAGAAAAGTTGAAAAATTTAAAGAAAAATAGAAAAAAAAACATCGAAGAGGAAGAAATATCATCCAAACACATTAAGACAATGACTATGAACATGTTAGTATATTTTTTCCAGATATCTTTCTAGGTATATTTACTTTTACATTGTTGTACCCAAATGTGTACATGATTGTAGATCCTGTTTCATTTACTATTGTAACATCTAAGTTATGAGAAACTCTTCACAAATATGTTTTCAACTGGGTTTAATCTTTCAATTAAGCAAAAGTAAAGACAGTGGCTCATCAGTAATTTAACACTTTAAAAATAAAAAGCAAAGTCCATAGATATATTTTCATCATTAACATTTCATCATATTGTTCTCATATATACTTTTCAAATTGTGGGATCTACTATAAGTTAAAAGAGAGAGAGAGAGAAATTAAGAGAGAGAGATTCCTTAACAGGTCTTAACAACACTTTCAAAATAATAATCCATTTTATAAATCTTCAGAGCTAAAAACTGTACCAGTGGCAATAATGTTAGCATGGATCCCACTCAAAGTATCTTAAATATTTATCCAAAATATATTCCCAGCATTGGCTAGTACCTCTCTTGCTTCTTTAAAAATACAATTGGGTCAAGAGAGAATTTTTGTATCAGTAATGTCGGGTCCGCCACCAGCAGCCGACCCGTACAGCCCTAGCCTCGTTCCTTTCAGTGGGTGAGCGAACGGCCCGGGATTCCTCTTTCCCTCCAGTCACCTTTTGAAGGAGACAGGGGAAGAGAGCCGTGAAGAGAGGTGAGCACACCACCGGCCCCAAACCAGCCCAGTTAAAGGACACTCAGACGCGGTGGGCGTTCTGTCAAGCAGTTCCGTTTATTAACACACAAGCATTGGCTTTTAAAGGTAAATGGCAAAGGCAGGTTTTTTACATCCTCCAATCAGCTTAAGGGTTAAGGGCATGCATCCTGTCTCAATACCTAGCTATTGCAATTACGCAGTGTTCACAAGTGTGGCCAATAAGGGCTAAGGCAAGGTTCCCGCAGACACTCCCACCCTGCTTTCTCCTGGCGCAGTCTTAGGCTGCCACGTTAATCCACTTGTAATGTCACTTTAAGGTGGTGTTAGTTCTTTAAAGGCCCAACAAGTAACTGCCTGGAAACTCCTAGTACAAAATAAACAACTTTTCTTGCTTAATACCACTGAGTACAGAGCCAAGGAGATTTAACCTTGACAGTTAAGTCATTTTTGTTGAGCGATAATATAAATTAGAAGAAATGTCTTGTCCAAAGTGAATAGCTAATATATCATTCTGCACGTCTATCCACAACGTAATGTTTGGAGCAATGCTAAAGGAAAAACTTACATTTGTATGAAAGGAAATTTCTGAAACTATATACCTTCAGTTGAAATATATGCATATAATGACTAGATGCAGATATAAAGCAATATGCCAATCAAAAAATTTTTATATCATCAAATTTCAATAAAAATGACTCTTGGTTGCAAATTTAAGCTTAAGAGATTGTGTATTTCTCACAAAATAAGTCCTTCTTTATGCTTTTCCTGAAAGAAGGAAAAACTAGCCCCTGTCAATCTTCACATGATCTGGCCATAAGTTCACTAATGCTTATTATAAATATCTACATAGGTTATTCCTGAAAAACTGCACTACCTTAAAATTTTCTACAATACACATAGATGTTGATACTCAAATTATTTCATCTTAGCAATGGAGCCAAGCCATGTAACCCCTAAGAAAAACATTAATGTCTCACCCACGTACTCTTAGTTCAGAAGTCTGACCCATGAAGAAAGGTGCCTACTGAGAATCCCTCCTCCAAAATAGTCCTCCCAAGCGAGTCAGAGAAGTTTCTAAATCTGAAAACTAGTACCACCATTTCTCCAGAATTTCTGTAAAGATGCCCTATGATTTAACTTACATAACACTTGGCTGTTTGCCTTGAAAAAACCCATTTTTTAATTATTATAATGCTGTTTGGCTTTCTACCTTTTTTTATTTCTAGCATTAGCAAAAGGCAGATGGTAGCCCTCAAAGTGATATGAGAACATACCAGCCAAATTCTTACTTGAAATCCCAAAGGCAAGAAACATGACATGCCACACAAGAGGGTGAATAAACCATGGCATGACTCACTACCATTGGTAGATGAGTTAAAGTGATGGATGGGGACAGAATTCAATTACATTGAATTACACAGTAAGAAAGCCATTTCTGCTTTCAGCTCTCTTTCAATCCTTCTGATTATATCATGGAGAACCTCTAAGTTTGGTGCTAGTCTTTAACACCACTCTGACAGCAACTGTGGTAGATTAAAGATGGCCACAAAGTCTTTGCTGTTCTTCTCCTTGAATCTGGACCAGATTTAATGGTTTCTCAATAGAAAGTGATCAAGATGTTCTGACACTTCAGAGGCTAGGCAGAAGAAGCCTCACAGTGTGAATGGAGACCTCTCTGAACACTCACTCTCGGAACCTAGTTACCATGTGTGAGAATAAACCACACAGAGCAGCAATGCACAGGCAGTACAGCAAACAGCCCCACATGCCCCCAGCTAACAGCCTGCATCCACTGCCCAGCCAAATAAGAAAGCCCTCATGGACAACCAGCCCAGTCAAGCCTCCACATAATCTTTGCCCCAGGTGTCAACTGAAACCACATGAGGGACCCCAAGTATAAACCACCAGATGAGCCAAGTCAACCTGTAAGATGGTAAGAGATAGCAATAAAATGTTATTTTAAGTCACTAAATTTTGGGTGGTTTGTTTTGCAGCAACTGATAACCAGAACACTTCCTGCTCCCCCTTTTCAAGAAAAAAAATAGACTTTAGGTTCAGCAAGCACACAGGCCAAAAATAGATAGTAGATAAAATATTGAAAGACTGTTTTTTTAATCTTATTTATGTTTATGGCAAGTGATAGTGAGTTTTTATTTATGGTAATGATTAGAAAAAAACTTTGCATGAATATATTTAAGTTAAAGAGATAAATTTTTAAAATGTTAAGTAAATTATAATTCAAGTCTGAAAGCTTATAACAAAAAACCTAATGGTGAATGGCTGACGTATGGCAACACTGTACAGAGAGATGAAGAATAACATGGAAAGGTTCTAAGAGAATAGACTAGGACCAAGAAACAGAAATCTCTTATTTTGCTCTGGAGAGGTAAACTGGCAGTGCAAAATCCACAAGTAGGTTCAGCCCATGCTTAATACATTCTGATGTTCTCTGTCCACACGTCACCACTTACTTCTGAATTTCCGCTGCAGGATCTGAGAGGAGCTCTGACCTCTCCCACAGGATGGTCTAGGGGCTCTGCAGCATTGCTGCCCTGTTACTGAATCTACTCATATGCTCTAGAAGTTAAAAAAAAAAATCATGATGAAAATAAATAAATAAATAAATTTAAAATCACAATGAGCCTACTCAAGTTTGACAAGTTATTTGCTGACATGCTGGGAACAAGAAGTTCACAGATGTAGAGTAGCAAGTAAGGATTCGTAAAGATGACAGGGAAAATAGGGCCCCTCGAAAACAAACCAAAACCCATAATTGACAGACAATGAAGTTTGAATAGAAAGAAAGATGGCCTTCGGAACAAGACTGAATTTCATTCAGAATGTGTTTGGGATCCAGAAAAACAGACAGATGTGCTATGAAGGGAGCGACTTTAAATATTTATACTGAAGAGCATTTGAAACAGAGTAGAAAACACAGGCTATCAGAAGAGAGATCAAAATGAGAAGGGAGAATGACAAAGGTGTGGGAAGGTTTGGCAGGAGGCTCTGGCAGCACGGAGGAAGGCTGAGTGACTGAGTGAGTGGAGAAAAGTTGTAATTTAAGTACAGCTAGTAGACCGTTAACATTTGTGATGGCTGTTCCCAGAACAGCATATGATTTCCTCCATAAAATGCACACTTGAGAAGATGTGGGTACAGGTTTTCTCCCTAGCTGTGAGTGGCCCCAACAAACCAGCCTTGTATTCTCAATGTCATATTTATGATTTGACAGAATTATAAATCACCACATAGCAGGGCTTAAAATTCATTCCCAAATACTAGAAACTGAAAATGTCAGGTCTTGGAAAGCCAAGAGTCTACTGCATTCACTTGGGAAGAAATTTCTTCCCAGAAGCTGAGCATCGGTGACTGATTAAACAATCCACTGGCTGGAGATGAACCACTCCACCCAAATTTCAAGCTAACATCTTTTCTTTTTTTAGCTAACAGATTTTTAAAAACTTCCCTAACACATGTCTATAGCATATAGAAACAAATCCTTCACAACTCTAAAGAATTCATTTTATATTTTTTATTTTATCACCCAAATAAATAAATTTAGATTTTTTCCTGAACGTTATGTTAAATGTTTTCAGTGTGGGAAACCGCATGTGCTATTGATAATTTCCTAGCCAGTACATTCATAAATTAGAGATTATTAAGAATTATATCACTATTCACAAAAGTTCATCAAGAAAAGTCATGAAGGAATCTTAACCTTTTGATTTACAAACCACTTTTTCCAACTTAAAAAAAAACTATTATTATGCTAAATGTAAGGGTGGTCTGACTGCCCTAATTTATTTAACAAATTGGTAGGAAAACCAAGAGCTAGAAATCTGTATTCCCTTCACTTGATTCTATGTTCAGTTCTAGATCATTCCAATTATATGGAAATCCTAAATATTTGATTTGTAAATGCTGAGTTTTTAGTCTACCACTTTAGTCCTCAGAAAATAATGAATACTCTTCTACTCATGACACTGTAAATGAGAAGGATGTTTAACTGAGCTGCTGCCTGCCCAAGCTGACAGGCAGGCCTGCAGAGCACTTGACACTGAGGCTCTGGAGCCAGTCCCTAGTGGGTGAGACCTTCACTAAACCGCTTTGGCCCTATGTGCTGCAGTTGCCTGGTCTGTCAAATACTACATTGATAATAATATTGCTCATGGGGTTGTTGTGAGGATTAAATAGTATGATATATATACAATACTTAGCATAATGCATAGCAGAGCAAGCACTGTACTGATTTTAGCTGCTACTATTGTTATTAGGATTTACCACAACTCAGATGAACTCAAATCTAAAGATGATTGTATCTCCACTTTCAAAACCAGTGGAAGATTCACCTGAAAAGATGTTTGTGTATTGTGATATAATTGCTTTCAATTCTCCAGCAATTAAGAATTCAACAATAACCTGTACTTGTCTCTATCTGTGCCCAGAATTCTGCTAGATAGAGTGCTTTTCTTAAATAACAAAGCCCAAAAGCAAAGGGAAAAAAACTATAGAAACATGAAATATAAAGATAACACAAGGTTGCATAACTGTTAAATTGTGAGATACCAGCTACAAGATTTGTAAAAATTCTGATAAGAGAAAGAAAGGTCAGGTGGATTAAAGAAGTCGGCTGATATTTTGGAAAAAATACACAATTTCTGTTGGACCTTAAGCTCAAAGAAGTGCATTTCAGGTGGGAGAGATAGTGTGACCAAGGGTACAGAGGCAGAAACAAGAGTGAAGAACACATGGAAATTAAGTGATGATAACAGAGATCTTGGTAAGTACAAGTATGTTCCAAGCAGAAGGTGAAAGAATGCTTATTTATTTATTGAAATTTACATTTTTTCAGATTTATCTGTTTAATTAAATCACATTGCCCTTATTAGAAGCTTACATCCATCAGAATTAAGTGAGTGTATTCTTTGCATGCCAATATTTATAACCATGGTATACATTCTTACACAGCTAGCAATTTTTTACACCCCAAACTTTGAAAAGGACCCTAATGAATAAAGGTGTCTCTTGTTTTCTATTTCATAGGTTTCATGCCATTATAACACTCAGCAATGGATAGATGCCTAATGTAATCTGAGTAGCTTGCTATCATTCAATATAAACCAAATTTTCAGAAGAAATATAACCACTAGATACTAAAGGCATAAATATACCCTCAAATTCATCTCTACATCCTTTCTCATTGAGCTGGGCAATTAAACTGCTCATAAATCAAAATACAAAGGGCTTTTATGCTTTGGTTTGCAAAGAACATTAAATTGGCTTGCAAACAATTCTGGACATTTTCCCATGTTTGGAAAACAGCTGCAACAAATTTATAGAAAATATGTCAACTCATTCCACCCTTAGTCCTATATACATTCTTCTAGAGGGCAGGAGACCACAGTAGGTATATCTTTTTATACTAGACACTGTCTGTAACAGCTATAATAATTTGAGTAAGCATAAAGCTATGCTTAGGTGAGCCACCTTAGGTACTTTTTACACATTTTATTGTACACTTGCTCTATTTCTCATAATTTCATTAATTACAAGTTTCCCTTAGCGAAATGTTATAATAAAATGAAGCAGCTACTTGGTTATCAATAAAGAAAAGATGAGGATACCATTTCAGGAGCTAGAAAAATAGTAACAACTTCCAATTCCAAGAATTAAATCTCAGTCTTTCTCGGGAACTATGTCCTCTGCCTGCCACTGCTATAGAGTCTCATACCGCATCATCGTGTCCAGTTTCCTCGTGTTTTGCAAACCACTCAACATCAAAAGCACTAGAGAGAAAACAACTGAGTATCCCAGGGAGCTTTCTGAGACAGTTTGTGGAACAGCTGTCCCTAGGACACTACCCTGAGGAATAGCTGTACTATTTTAAATAGCATCAGGCATATTCAAAAGCATGATTTGAGGAACCACTAATGAATTTTGAGTTTAGAACCAAAAAGACCAACAGATAAACAAGGACCCAGCTGGTATTGACTTTGTGCCAAAGGATCATATAGATTATCTTATCTAACCTTCACAATGATTCTACGGCACAGGCATTATTATTATTATTATCCTCATTTTCCACATAAGGAAATCAAAGCACTGAGAGGTTAAATGACTTGCCCAGATCACACAACTAGTAAACGGTGTAGCCAAGACTCAAATCAAAGCAATCTGACTTAAGAACTTATTTTTTTCTTCTAGCACCCTAACGCAATGAAAGTTTTTTTCTCATTCGTGCTTCAAGTCCATCACAAGTCATCAGAGGGGCCCTGCTCTCTGTAGTCAGAGTATCAGGCATACAGGAGCTCCATCTGGACACACGTTTCCTCACTCAGGAAGGCAGGAAAAGGAAATGTAGCAAATCTTGCATCAGCCCTTACATTTTCCTCCTGGAAAAAACATAAGTCATGTTCCCTCTTATTTCATTGGTCATTTCAAGTCATATGACAGTGCCTAACTTCAAAGGAGGTGCCGGGAAGGCAGAGAGCCAAAATATTTCAGGACAGAATTAATGACAGCCATTAAGAAAGTCAATGAATGAAGGTTTCAAAGACAAAAGGAACAACATTAGAATTGGCAAGGAGAGGGAACTACCTCAATATTTTTTAGTTATGTTAAAATATCACTACAGCAAATGGTATATGAGTGGATGCACTGTATAGAAAAATTTGCACTTCAGTAACTGTCTAGAAAACATTCCTCTGGGATCTGATTCTGATCCCATGGATGTTATCTTACAACTCTGTAAATTTTAGACAATCAATTTCAGTTTGATATAGTCCCATTTGTTTATTTTTTATTGTGCTGCCTGTGCTTTGGGGGTCACATTCATAAAGACTGCCCTATCCTACTTCCTGAAGTGTTTCCCTTATGTTTTCTTTTGGTAGTTTTATAGTTTCAAGTCTTACATTTAAGTCTTTAATCCATTTTGAGTTGAGTTTGATATATGGCAAGAAGTATGGATCTAGTTTCATTCTTCTACTTATACATGTCCAGTTTACCAGAATTATTTTTTTTAATCTCTTTATGGAAAGTAAAATTTTGAGTTTGGGCTTAAACCTCCCTTTATCCACAGAGTTCTTAGAAAGACTGTTACTGACTCTTTCTTTCACACCCGACACATAAAATTCCTCCTGAACTCATTCCTCACTTAAATACGGGTAAGAAATAAGATATAGACTTGGCTTCCTATAAATGAATTGCTTATATACAAATCCTGTATTTTATTTTGCATCGCTGACACTGCTAATACTTCTTTTACTGGCTGATCCTTAATATAAGCTTTAACCAGGTGAATCGTTATTGTTTCCAAACATTAAAAAAAAAAAAAAAAAGTTAGCAGAAGTCAGCAGGTTATTTGAAGATTAAACCCTTTCTGAGCTCTAACTTTATTAACCACTTTAGGGTCTTTTGGAAGATAGAATTGTTCTTACCTGAACTGCAAGCTACCCCAGGCATGCAGCCAAAACAAGAATTCAGGATCTCTGGAACTCTGAATGGTATCTTGGCTTCTTGGGAAGAGTTCCATGTCTCTAACAATGTTTTAAACAAATGCTCTTTTATCCAACTCTTAATTCCAACAATATGAGTCATGTTCCAGGTTATTTTAGGAGAAAACAACAAGTTCTGCTCAGCCACTCCGTTGCTCCCTTCCAGTCCACTATTTCAGGGCCCACTGTTCACATGTAATGAATGGTGCCCCCTGCAGTTGTGCAGCAATTGCCTTATGTTGTAATCCTACCTACATCGATAAAAGTGGGCTGAGGGCAAAAACTGTGCCCTTTCATCTGTGTATTCCCTGCACACAGTAGGTACTCAATAAATGCTTATTGAATTAACTGGTTTAATAAATTGCCCTGAGCTTATTTGATAAAACTGTTTAACAGTATCTCTTTCATATGCTGAGTGTTTTAACATAGAAATATAATGCAAAAGCAAATGGGACCTATGTATTTTCACTAAGATATAAATCAGATGTTCTTTTTTTTGCCTCATGTCATGATGTTTGTGATTTCCTCCTAAATGTTTCAATATTATGAATGTATAAATTAACTAAGCTACACCTAAGTGCTTCAGTCATCCTAATCAGGGATCCACATTCCTGGAATGGTTAGCTAACACTTAATCAGAAAGGCTATGCTATTAGTGGTTACTACAAATGCTTCAATTATCCTTATCTCTGTTCATGACCAGAGGCTTTACTAATAGGCCTAGTGGATGTTAGAAATGATTTTTCCTTGGTGAAAATAATTACTTATTATAATGGATGTTAAAAATGGACTGTGACTAGCAAAATGAGTGGTATTCAAGATAGGTGACCTGGTTAAAAAATTTTACATACTCCCCACCTTTATATGAAAAGGGCATAGGAAAGTTCGCCTCCACCATGGGGTCCAAGGCTGATCCCAAACAATCCTGCATCCAGCCATACATTTGAACGATTCTCTTCAGTTAGCTGAATTCTGCCCCTAGAATATTGTCTTTGAGTAAACCTTGTATGCAATGTGTAGACAAAATATTTCTTCCCTGATCACTTGAGACTTCCTCAAGTTTACAGAACAAGTTGTCTAATAAATGTTAACCTAACAACATTTAAAAATTGTCTGTGTGTATGACAAAATTTGATCAAGTCTTGCTTTCTGGTAGGGGAATATAATACAGTAACTAACCTTTGCCTACCTCTACCTATTAGTAAATGTTATCTATCAAAAAGAACCTAATAGTCTTGCATAATACATTGGCTTAGGCCACTTTGCAACACCCCTGTAAATTGGCTGCTTTTCATTGCTTTTTTTTTTATTTTATTTGCACTTTATGCTAAGAAAGCTTTTACTATGAAGCAGCCTTTTTCACAGCTGAATATCATTGATGGAGAATAGAATTAGCAACCTCATTAGCTTATGAGACTCTAATTTGGCAAACTGGCCCTTGGAGTACTAAATATGTTTGACACATACATGAATATCTTCCAAGTGTTTTCACATTGGCATTTTTTTGCCTAATAACTAAAAACCACCTCTGCCTCCAGAAGGAACACCCATGAAGTCACACAACAGGGAAAGCTATTTACTTCCCATTCTTTAAGTTAAAATGCACACTTTTAGTTTTGCCTTCATCATTTTATCTCTACATATTTCAGCTTACATTGTTAAAGCCAAAGGACCTTTCCCAAACCAAAATCTGAAGGTCCAGCAAAAGGGAAAGGTTTGAATATTCCTTGCCTAGTCAGAAAACCAAGTTGATGGGTCCCAGACAGCACCTCTTCTTCAACCATCACTTCATGTAACAGCAGTAACACAGCTTCAATGTTCCTTGTAGTCATGTTCATTGCTGAAACTCAAATGTATTTTTAATGTGACCTAAAGGGACTGGCATTAGGAAATAACCCTGGAAATGTTAAGATACATGAAGTGGTGGCACTTCTCTCCATTTTATTTAAAAGTATAACTTTTCAGAGATTCCTATGCATACAAGGAATGAATTCCAGTGAGGGTCTGGATTGCTTCTCTATGTGTTTTGACAATGACTCAAGGGCTGCATATACTGGAATCTGTGACAAAAGACACAGGCTATGTTTCAGGTCATTGAGCAAATAACCAGTGTTTTACTGAAAACTCTTGATCTGTTATTCTAGTCAACATTATATTCCAAAAGTTTTCAGGTATCAGACACATGATACTAAGTATTCCACACAAATTGAGCAGGATGCTAAGGAAAGGAGATAAGGAAAAGAGGGGAATGTTTAACCGTGTTAGGAACTCCCAAATCCTGCCTATTCAGTACTCTCAATCCTGGAAGCAACGGATTATCTTCCAAAGGCAAATAAAATATAATATGTCACACAGTTCTAATTTGTAACTAAACTTTTATCATTTCTGAAGCAAACCTGGTATTTTTTTCTGTTCCTGAAGAAAACCTGATTTTGGATATTGTCTCAAATACTTCTCTTTTCTATACTGATAAATTCCAAATATCCTCAGAGAGGCATATTTAAAAGAGGGATTATTAAAAGGTGATTGAATCAGTATCACAACTATATGCTTTTGGGGCTTTTGAACAAGGTGTATTGTACCCAAGATATCAACATTCTGGATTGTGATTCACTTCACAATGTGTACAGACTTAGTTTATGTTAAATGAACACCATGTCCATTAATTTAATACCTACGTGTAAAGCTTTCATTTTTGTATAATCTTCATTCTAGCTTCTCTCTCACAATTCTGCAGAGCAGCAATAGAAACATAAACTTATTGGACTTTAACGTAAATACCAAATGTAATATGCATTAACATTGAACACAAAGCTATTCACTTCTCTAGTAATTTATTGCAGGATATTTGAGTTGGGCAGAAAAGGTTAAGAAATTAACTCTGAATTAACCTGGAATTTAACTTTAAGGGAATTGGGAGGAGAAAGGATTTTTCCAGGTTGCTGGGAATAAAGGAATGTGGTTCAACAGCAGAGGCCTATGAGAACAGCGAGATGAATGGGAAGAAGACTGCTTCCAAGTAATTGACCATCAAGTGGAGAAGAGACAGATGTGCAGTGAGAAACGTGATGAAATAGGTAATGAGATGAGGTTATAAACAAACAGACAAAAAAAAACCCTGAAAAGTCAAGAAAAGGAATAATCGTCACTGAGGTGATGTGGGGTGGAGAAGGGGAACTAACATTTGTTGAGCACTTACTAATTCCTGCCCAAGTAGAACAAGACAGCCCACTTAATCTTAAAACAGTCCTCTGAGAATGGTACAGTTTTACAAAGGATGAAGCCAGGGATTATACAACATAAATGCCTGGATGGTGAGTTAACAATCAGAACCAGGATAGAACCCAAATGTGAATGGTTCCAAAATCCATGCCCTTTTGACTAAAACCATTTGCTTTCCTGAGAAGATTTGCTAACAACCTTATATACGTTAGCCCACCTAATCTCATATAATCCCCACCTAAAATCCTGTGCAATAGGCCTTATTAACCCAATTAGAGAGATAAAGAAAAGTCCAAAGAAGCAAATTAACTTGACCAAAATTCTGCATCTCGAGTGAGGTCCAAGATTCAAACACAGGTCTGTCTCACTCTCACTTGAAGATGAGCTTGAAAGCTAAGTGGAACTGCAACAGGTGGAGAGGAAAGGAAAGGGAGCTCCCCTCCCACTTCCCTAGACTGATGCCTGGAGATCGCAGTACGTGCAAAGCCAGAGTGGAAGGTCTACCAGAATTTTCATTTTCCCAAGTATATTTACTACATCATATGACCCTTATCAAAGGGCAGACAGTATAAACTTTATATGCTGACTGCTACCAGCACAACTTTTCCCTAGAGAACTCCACTCTTCAAAATTCCAGGCTACTGTCCAAAATTCCAAATAGCCTCAGAGAGGGAACTCTGAGGTAAACAGATCTCATCCTCAGAGAGTAACCGAGGAGCCTCTGGCCCTGACTCAGGAGACTAGGTACTGCCTTGATTCATCTCTGAAAAGGCTGCCCATGGGGCTTCCCGGAGCCACGAGTAGGAAGTAGGCCAGAAAGAAGCAACAAACTGCCACCCACAGAAGTACGTGGTAAGTGCTGTAAAGGGACTAACTGAGGACACCTAGGGAAGGTTCGCAGAACACACAGCCAGTCCTCTACATTAGAGCAAGCCTTAATTCTTCCAGGCACAAATTTTTAGTGCCTACTGCAATTCCTTGGCAAAAAAGAGAACTCAGGAATTAACTTTTAATAACATCCTCTAAAGCCAGAATGGGCTACAAAGGTTTTCCAGCTATATTTGGAAACATGTCCTGGCTCTTCAGAGTACCTAAAGGAGACTCTCCAATTCTTCTCTGACGTAGGATCATGATCTAAACAACAAATTCCAAGCTCAAAACAATTTCAGAGGGAAGAAAAGGGAAATCAGTCATCCAAATGCATGCATACCTTCTGGAATAGAAGCAGTGGGAAACTGAATGCCACATTTATCCTTGAAGATTAAATCTTCTACAACAGGAATAGCAAAAGTCTCATGTTTGGTCTTTTTTTATTTATTCTTTTTTTTTTTTTTTGAGTGACTATCCTCTTCTATAACTTTACAGACTTTTAAATGACCATTATCTTCACTCTTGAAACAATGCAGTCAAGTATTTGTCCAGATTAAAATAATTCTTAAAACAATTATAAGGATCTCTTATTCAACAAAATGTAATGTAACAGAAATAATTACATTTAAACATAGAATATTTAGGCTTAAATCTAATTATTTTTTAAATATAATGGGGTATAGAAAGAAAAAAAATTATTTCAGAGAAGAATACCACCTCTTTCACACTGCAAATATATATACAGTTTTTTGTTTAAGACAGGATATTTAATGTCATTAAATGAAGGCATGATCAGGAAATGCTTATTCCTTTAATAAATCAGGTTTAAAGTATTTAATTGACATTTATGTTTAGCTGATTCAGTAAGAAGATATCTTGGAAAGTGTGGCTATTGCAAGCATATTGCAATTCCTTGGGCCCAAGAAGGAGAAGATTTGAGAGTAAATTTCTTCTGAGGCTTGAAGACCATCAAATGGAAGAGAAAGTGGACTTGTTATGAATAACTCCAAAGGCAAAGAAAGGAACTCTAGATAGAGGTTAGGAGCAAGGCAGACTTGGGGTCAATATCAGGAAGAACCTCTGAACTATTTTGGCTGTCTGAAGATAGAATGGGTAATTTGTTGTCACCTGGCAGGAATTCTTTAGTATTTTTAATAATAGAGAATAAATTTCTATTCCAGTTTTGGTCAGCTCTAATATTTTCTAACAATTCTTATCTCCAGATTCTAGGGAAAGTGAAGATAAATGGTCAGGGTCCCTCTGGGGTTCGAAGTCTTGCCGAGCATTTGATGTAAATATGCACTTGTGCCCAGGTGTTCCTTGGTTACTGTCTAATGTAATTGTGCATGTGCACCCAGGTGTTCCTGTGTTGTCTGACTCACACTCAGGTGTCCTGGGTTATAGACTTAAGTGTAAAGAATGAGTGGCTCTGATCCACAATGCCTCCCACCCCTGGGGTGCCCCCCACCCCTGGGATATCCTGGAGGCTGTTGCTACCAGCTGTTGCTGCCAGGGTCCTCAGGGCCCTCTGGGAGGCCACTGCCACTGCCACTGGAGGCTGCTGTAAGGTGCTGCTGCTGCTGCTGCTGCTGAGGAAGCTGAAGACTGAGCTCGTGTCATCCGCCAATGACTCCTAGGACCTTTCCCAATTACCTACCTCATGGACCTGTGTGTGAGGGGTCTGATGACCCAGCCAGGCATGTGAGGGGTCTGGTGATCCAGCCAGGCATATGAGGGGTCTGGTGACACAGTCTGTATATGAGGGGTCTGTGGCCCAGTCTGTACAATGGGTTTGAAGTGTCTGTAAGCCCTAGCCCTAACAATGCAATTGGCTACATTGGCAGGATTCCGATCATAACCCTGGCAGGACCCAGATGAATGTCCCATGAGTGCTCAAATTCATGTGCCCAAAATTGATTCATTATTTTCTCTCCTAAGCATCATGTCTATTTTTGCTGTCAGTGAACAGCACCTTCATCCATCCTTAGCACAAGCCCAGAACCTAGGCAACATCCTATATACATCCCTCTTTTTCGTGCCAAACGTGTGATCACTCCCCAAGCCCTATCCATTCTCCTTCTCAAGTATCACTTACATAAGGTGATAGGTTAAAACAGATGAGCAGTGGCTCTCAACCTTCGTTGCTCATTAGAATCATGTGGAGAGCTTTCAAACTGCAATATGATTTTACTATGCCCAAGCTATACCCCAGACCAATTAAATGAAAGTCTTTGTGGATAGACCAGGCATTAGTATTTTTTAAAGCTCTCAGGTGATTCCAATATGCAGCCAGAACAGAGAACCACTGAAAAAGAGACAAACATGCCAGATAGGAAGGTATCAAGTTGAAGTAATCAAAATATGAAATGATGGACTAGGGCAGGTACAGTTGGGATGGAAAAGTATTTTGATATAATCAAGAGAAATATTGGAACATGGTGCCAACTGCTCATAGCAAAACTCCAGTTCTTTTCATCCCATGCCATGATCAGAAATTAAAACCTACCAACCAGTCACTTCACAGAGGGGACCAAACGAAGGTATGTGGATGGATCAGCTCAAACTTTCCCCTATTCTTGAGGAACAACCTACAGTGAGATAGGCAAATTATCTACAAATTAAGAAAAAAATGCAGCATTCACATTATAGATGGTAAAACACTTTCTAGGAGTCACCAAAGTCATGCCCTGAAAAATTATATTCTAACAAAGCTTTGGGTACCTATAAAGCAAGGAAATGTGTCCATCTCATCTAAATCACATTCTAATATCTAATACTCACATATCTAATATTCACAAATATTAGGCCTAATTATGTTTCTGATTATTGACTGAATATTATGCTGGAGATTGATCTTTTTTATTACAAACCACACAGAAAATTTTTTTTTAATTTCTCTAATTAGTATATCTTGGAAAAGTTAAGGTACTATCATACGCATTTAGTTAAAAGATATAAATCACCGTCAGACCAATAGACCTCACTATTCCTAGAAACAGTCTTAATTTACCACAGCAATTTCCTCAGGAAGGGGGGTGGGTGTAGAAAGCCACTAAACTACACTTGTCTGTCAGCCCATGACATTCTCTACGATAGCCCAAGAAGCCCTAGAGTAGGCCATGAGACGAACTAAAGTCAGATGCTGTTGGCACTCTATTCTGGCTTCCTGGACCTTCTCAGCAGTTTATTATTATTATTATTATTATTATTATTATTATTATTATTATTACTGAAACATAATTGATTGTAATAGCTGTGGCGTACAGCATTGAACATCAATATGTGTGTGCAATATCTGATGCTCAAACCAGGATAATTAGTATATTCAACATTACAATTACACAATGTAGTCATTTTTTTTTCCTTTTTGTCTTTTTTACTGACTGGCAAGTGATCGCAACCCTCGGTGTTGCGCCTGCACCACGCTCAACCAGTGAGCGGGAACCGGTCTCCACATGGGATCTAAACCCTCGGCGGGAGCGCCGCCACACTCCCAAGCGGCGCACTCTCCAGTGCGCCACCGGGCCGGCCCCGAATGTAGTCATTTTTTGAGGCCCTTTACCAATTTCTCGCTAACGCCCCCCCTTTCCCACTGCTGGTGGCCTCAGTCCTGTTCTCTCCTTTTGAAAGTTCAATGAATTATTGTGATTGTTGCATCTTTCTTTCTTTTTTATTTATTTATTTTTTTAGCTCCCACTTATGAGTGAGGATGTGCATTATTTCTCTTTCCCTTCTCAGTATATTGCTAAGAATAAACCAAAAAGGAAATTTCCAACTATTCACTAAGCAAAATTTGACTTTTTCTAAACTTTCTAATACTAGAGAAATGAAGTAAAACCATCTAAGAAAAGCTTTTAAAACCTCACAAAAAAGAATACAAGTACATGAGGTGAAACCGTGAAGAAAAACAAGGGAATAAAGAACACAACATTCAGATAAGGGAATACCTCTGAGGCCGAGAGAGAAAGAGAAGGCACTGGGCAGGGGCGCATGCACAGCTTCAAAGGAAATGGTAATGTTCTGCTGCCTGGACTGACTGCATGATGGTTACACATATCCCCATTTATTGTTATTCTTCATACCTTCCTCATATCTAATAAATAATCTTTAGTAATTATTTAATAATTAAAACATTTTTTTTAAGATTTTTAAATAGCATAAAAAGGAAGATAACTAGATTTCTGTCCCCAGCTTGCCATTGTGTAACTGTGTAAACTTTAGCCAGACACTTCTCTGGGACTTAATAAAATACAGACATCAGACTAGAGCACGATCAGCAAACTGGCTCCCCACCTGCTTTTGTAAATAAGATTTTACTGGAACATAAGCAAGCCCATTCATTTACATATACTGTCTGTGGCTGCTTTGGGGCTACAGCAGTAGCCAATGGTATGTAGTTGCAATAGAGAACATATGGCTCATAAATCCTAAAATATTTACTATTTGATCCTTTAAGAAAAGTCTCCCAACCCTGGGCTAGGGAATTATTACGGTTTCTCCTAACTAAGATTGATATTAAGTAAAAAATGTTAGTATCAAAATATGCTAAGACTTATTGGCCCACTAGTGGATCAAAGTTTCTTTTTGATACTGTCCATAAATGTTTTGTTTAGGTTTAGGTTAACGGCCCCACAGCCTGTAAAGTCCCATAAATCATGTCAACAGATTTTAGACAAGTACTTTGTGCAGTGTACCAACAGTAATACGAGGCAGAATTGGCAATCTCCTGCCCTGGATGCTGAGGTCTGTCTCTGAAACTAAAGCTCATAACTGAAAAACTGGCTGGGAAATCTCAGAAGTCTAAAATACTCCCCCTTGCAAAGGGTCTCAGCTCACTTAGAATCAGAGAAATTTGTTCCCAGGACTCCCCTATATGCTGGCCCAAGGGTTACCTCAAGGAGAGTTTCAGTCTCTTAACACACACATGTGCACATGGAAAAACTTGCCATTTGTTATTTTGAAATGCCAAGGGTGGTAAGTCCATCCTGCTCTTCATCCCAGTAAGTTCGCTTTCCTATCTGTGTAAACAATCCTTCAGCCTACAAAACTGTTGGGGAGCTGCCCCTGCCAGAGATAAAGAACAGGAATATGTTGTCTACCCAACCTTAACTCCTTGTTCCCCTCTACGCCCTCATGTGATGCCAATGGTGTAATATTGCCTTCCTGCTTGACAGTAACAGCTACCAGTCCCAAATGTGCCATGCCACCTGAAGTACAACAATTATGATGTTACCACCCCATCCATGGACAACCAAGTGGCATGAAGGACCAGAAGCCATTCTGAGTATCTAACTCCCAGCTCCACAAAACCCTTAAAATTAACCAAAACTAAGACAACGGTTGGAACTAACCATTTCAGGGTCTGTAGATCCACAAGAGCAGCAATCCCAGAGTTTCCCTTTCCTGGCTGTAGCAGGATACCTGGGTATCAGGCCCACAAAACAGTGTGACAATAAAGAACAGGGGCAACTCGGTGTCCCAACAGTCTCTTGAGCCACAGCTAGGACACTGTCCGTGTTTGATGCATAGTGTTTCTGTTGTGCTCTTTCAGTTGAAAACAATAAATCTCCTTTTTTCCCTCTAAAAAGAGATGATTATAAGGATTCATCTCATTTTTTTCAAAACCTGCATTATCATGTGCACAAATCAAAGTCACTTATTTAATGAGATGTGCTTACCTTAGAAAGTTATTTTGTTAGGGCCGAGCCCCTGGCGCACTCAGGAGAGTGCGGCGCTGGGAGCACAGCACCACTCCCGCCGTGTGTTCGGATCCTATATACGGATGGCCAGTGCACTCACTGGCTGAGCACGGTGTGGGCGAAACCACACCGAGGGTTGCGATCCCCTTACCAGTCACGAAAAAGACAAAAAAAAAAAAAGTTATTTTGTTATATACGTGTTTGGGGGATTTTAATTTTTGCCAAGAAAGAACACTTGAAGTCAAAACCAGAGGACCTGGGTTCTAGTTTCCTATATCAAACTGTCACCCTTGAAAGGCACTTAACATCTTCAGACATATATCTCTGAAGTAAATAAAGTTCTTGGAATAAGTGCTCTGGGGATAACTTTCATCCCCTTCCTTCTCAGCAGATGAACTTGCCCCCTAATCTAATGAGCCTGAAGCTATGAAAGGATCTGCTCTACCTTTTCACCTCAAATTGCTCTGAATCTTTATCCTCTAGGCCTTTGTTTAACACTCTAAATTGGAAGCATTCTTTCTTTTTAAGGTGAGTTTTCCACCCCGGCTCTTGACTTCATCCCCTTCTGTCTCTTCTAGAACATTGCTGTTTACTGAGCATGACCCATAATTTTCTACCTCCATGCCTCTGCTCATGCTGGATTGTCATCCCACTTCATCAGAAAATCTAATTCAAGATCCATCAAAATCTAATTCAAGATTGCCTTTTCTGAATTTTTACTGAGTGATCACTGGTCTTCTGCAACTCACCAGCTTTTATTTTATTCATTTATTACAGTACTAACATGAATGGAAGGAATTATATACTCATCCTTTCTGCTAGATTATAAACTCCATCTAATTCGGGGCCAGCCCGGTGGCGCACTGCGCTAGTGCGCCACTTGGGAAGCGCGGCGGCGCTCCCGCCGAGGGTTCGGATCCCACATACAGACCGGTTCCCGCTCACTGGCTGAGCGAGGCGCGGGGGGCAGCACCAAGGGTTGTGATCCCGTTGCCGGTCCCGGTCCGTTACGGGGACGACACTGAGGGTTGCGATCCATTGCCGGACATAGAAAAAGACAAAAAAAAAAAAAAAACTCCATCTAATTCAACTTTGTATGCCTTGTAATGTCTTATACAAGGCATTCAATCTCTACTGAGTAATGATGAATAAAATAGATTGAAAGTCTCTTCATATACTGATTTTAATTTTTTTATTGATTCATAATTGATTATAAATATTTTGGGGATTCAATGTTGATCAAATCAATATTACTAGTATGTATATTGTTAAAAATTGTACTTATTCTTTATGCCCCTTGTCCAATCTCTCCCTATCCCCCTCTCCCTCCCCATTCCCACCACTGATAACCCTGGATTTCTTCCCTCCCTCTGAAAGAGTAATGGTTACTCTGTTGATTTGTTATCTAGATGATCTGTCCAATGCTGAAAGATGTGTTCAGGTCCCCCAATATTATCATAGACCAGATGCTTCTTCTGTCACTCTGGAATGGGCTTTGTGGAAAGAGACATCCTATTCTTTCCTTTGGTCTCTGCTGGTAACTCTCCTTCTGTCAATGCACTTCCAGTGGCTGGCGGACTATCTGAGTGGTGGTTGTGAGGTCTAGCTACTTTCACGGCAGCTGCAGTTACTGTGGTGGCTATGGGGGGCCACACACATGGAGGTGATGTTTTTGGCATGCTCCTTGGTGCTGGCAGTGTGCCTGGATGTGGGTGGAGTGTCTGGTCCCTGGCTCCAAGCCTCAGGTCCCCAGGTGGGCCTGAGGCGCCGGCAGTATACATGGTTGTGGTCCCCTGGTGGCCTGAGGTTCTGGTGGTGTGCCTGGACTAGAACTAATTTTTTGTCCTTTGCTTACTTCTAAAATGGAGAAAGTTCCTGTGGGAATCAATACTTGAGCTGTGTTGTTGAGCTAAATTGCTGCTTTGCTGCTGTTTCCCTAGAGAAGGCTTTTGTGCAGCTCAGGTTTTAATGGTTGACCTTATAGTTACTTCCAGCTCTCCAGAAACCAGGTGCACCTGGGTTGTGTAGAAACTCTGATCTGGGCCTGAGTCTTTTCATCAAACTGCACCCCATGCAATTCTGCATTCCCAACCAGTCTCTTCTGAGTGGCCCTGTGCTGACTGGGAGGCGGATCAGCTGTCCAGCTGTCCTTGGTGTGTGACAGTGTTCTCCCAGTGGGCCCGTCCTCCCAACCGCCCATGCTTCAAACATTTCCCATGGGATGGGCCATGAGCCAGTCTCTTGTGATGACTCACTGGCCTCTGAATGGCTCCCCTTTTCAGCTGTTCTGGCTCCTTGCTCCTACGTGGGTCCACGGGAACCCTATTAGTGGTCTTGCTCTCCTGGGGGCCACCAAGGCCCTCTTCTCCCCTGCTGCCTCCAAGCAACTCCATCCAAAGGGCACAGCTGCGGCTCCTGCCAGCTCCTGCTGTTTCCTGCTCCATGCGCTCAGCAGCTCCAGCCTTAAAGCATCTGTGGCCCGAAATGCTCTGAGCAGTTTTTTCTTTCTCTCATCATGGCTTCTCCCCTTTCATGAACTCCATAGGTCTCTCCCCTTCCCCTGAGCTCCAGCGGCCCCAGGTTTAAAGCATCTGTGGCCCGAAATGCTCTGAGCAGTTTTTTCTTTCTCTCATCATGGCTTCTCCCCTTTCATGAACTCCATAGGTCTCTCCCCTTCCCCTGAGCTTCAGCGGCCCCAGGTTGGCTACTGTTACATTTTTATAGTCATAAATTGTTTGATTTGTGGGAGAGAGTGATGCTGGGGACCATCTATTCTGCCATCTTGACCAGAACTCCTCATATACTGATTTTAGTTTCTGATCAGTAAAATCTTAATTTCTATTATCTGTAGTCCCTGTCATGAGAAAGGTACACTTTAAAAACATGTATCTTTATTATTGAGCAAATCACCAGCTAGTCACAGATTCAATCCCAAAAGACATCACTTCCCAAATGTATGTGCCTAATCCATTTTTCTGTTTCTCTAGTTTAGAGACTTTTTAAAAAAATCCCAGCTAGTAAAGTTGCACAAGGGAGAGACTGGCAATGGTGGATAAAAAATATATTTACAATCTTTGGAGAAAGATAACTGCAGACATGGAAACCTTGGGGGTAGGGGAGGATCTCCACTTCAACCTATTTTCTCTTGCACCTTCCAGCAAAAACCCTCCAGAAAAGCCCTTAAGTTTTACTGGTTGTCAGAAATTAAACTTTTTTCTTGTTTTGAAAAAAACACTATTTATGACAGACCTTTCACTTTGCAAACAACCAATAAATATTAGTTCAGTGAAAAATAACTTAGAAGTAAGAGCACAAGAGACCAAGAAGTAGTAATAAAAACCAAAATAAGAAGCTGATTGCCCTGTTTATCTTGCCCAGATTCTTCAGGGATTTTGTGCCAGGGCTAAGTTAGACAATGATCCCAAGGTCCAAAGACTGTGCTCTCACAGTGCTCCCTCACTGGTGAGAGCCACAGCATCTTCTGTACTCAAATTAAATAGTTCTGAGTATTATACTCTGGAACAACATACTCAAATAAATAACATTAAATTGCTTGCCTCATTCCTTTCTTATTGTTTTCTTAATTTTCCCAATTAAGAATTATTTTATTTTCTCCAAGAATACATACATTCCATTTAATATTAATCATTATTTGCCTATTCCTCTTATGAAAACAATCATAATCTTTAGTTCCATTTCACATAAACTTAAAATTTAATCTGTTCTACTTAATACATTCTAAAACATTTCCTCTGTAAAGTCGATAAACTCTTTCATATTGATTTATACAGTTAGTAAATATTTATTGATCACCTACTATATGCTATTTACTATTCTAAGTTCTGGGAGTACAGCAGTGATCAAAACACAAATTCCTGCTCTCAGGAGCTTACATTTTAGTAGAAGAGACATCATAAACACACATATGTCAGGAGGTATTAAGTGCTATTAAAAGTGAAGCAGGGTATGGGACTACAAAGTGCTTGGGGCAGAGTACTATTTTAGGTAACATGGGGTAGGGTGAAATAGGAGAGCAAACCTTGCAAAAATCTAGAAGAACTTTCCTGGTAAAAAACTTACATGCCAAGGCCCTGAGGCGGAAACCTGCTTGGTCTGATTAAGGAATAACAATGAATAATTAGGAAATTCTATAGCCCATGAGATTATACCAGCTGAAGACTTCATTTAATTAAGGCTCATAAACTTTCTACTATTTCTAATTACTCTCCCAATAGAAATTGCCATATGAAATACAAAATAATCCAAACTACACTAACCCCTTGAATTAATTATTGCTGAGTACCAGTAGATACTCAGACAGTTCCAGATGGATAAAATCATTTCCTGGCTCTAAAGCATCCTAGATGTGAATAGTATGTATGTATACATACAACTGTATGTAATAGTAATTCAGTTCCTACTGGCCTTAGTCTGTCCAAATAAGTGAAATGACAACCTAAATATATATAAATTACTAGATATGTGCCTAAGAATTCTTCATCAACTTACCACTTCTACCATTATGCTTACTTACGGACTGTCTTTCCACTGGAATGGAAGTTCCAGGAAAGCAAGTCTGTTTTGTATTGTTTAACACTCTATCCCTAATGTCTAGAAAACCTGAGCTGTCTACTAGACACTCAATAAATATTGAAGAGCAGATAGGAATATGACAAAAAAGGAGATAAAAATATGTGATTATTTTGGTCAAAGAGAGGATATGGCTGTGTGGTGATGACAATCACAAAACTAATAATATTTTGTGAGTTCTTATAGAATGGCCATCACTGTGCTGAATGCTTTACAGTATGAAGTACGTACAGCAACTTTATATAGTACTATTATTGTCTTTATCTTACCATTGAGGAAACAGAGGCTGAGAGAGGTGAACATGATCAATTTGTAAGTGTCAGGGCTCAGATTTGAACCCAGGGAGTTTGAGTCAAGGAAAAAAGAAATGAAAGAATACACAGACACAAAATCTTATATTAATAAATTTTAAGTATTATAGGAAATGTTCCATCAGGAACATGAAACTTAGAAACAGAGCACAAAGTTAGGGCTGAACAGGTACTTCTTAGATAGACAAAGGGCAAAACACGAGGGTTGTCTTGGGAGTAATGCCAAGATTAGCCTCACTGTACATTTTATAAAGGATTAGAAGAGACTGAGTAATCTGATGTTTCAAATTTTGCAAATGACACATTAAGCATCTCTGGGGTGTGAAATGCCAACCTGACAAAAATAAAACAAAATACACTTAGAGAATGACAAGCTATAAGTTCACAGGACCCAAGAATGGGATCTGGCAAATCCGTGAAGAGGGTAGGTGTCTCTCCAATTTCCATTTCAGTACTTGCTTCCCTGATTCAGTATGTTCTACTGTCCTCTGATCTATACAATCCCTTGGGCCTGGTAACTTATCCCATGGCAAAGTTAAGATTAGAAAGCCCTAAGAACCAGAACCAGACAAAACCTAAAATTTGACCTAACCACAGGCTTGGTATTCAAAGCAGGATGTCAAGCCCTGTGGACACAAAAGAGCCAGCAAGGCCCAAGTCCTCCAGGAACAAATGCCAACACATTACAACTAAGCTGTACTTCTCAAAGTGGACAGAGCCTTTTAGCTAAAATGCCTGGCTGCTCTACACAGAGATAGTGAGCCTGTTGAACTTACTACCACAACACATGGCACAAACTGAAAATATAAACATGTTTAAGAGCTTCTTAAATAAATGCACAATCATGAATCTAAATGGGATTTAAGGTAAACTAGGGCCACTTCTGAGATGGCAAAGAAGGTCAGTGTAAGTTCCTGTTACATGCTTGTTGAGGCAATATTGGATGTGCAATACTAGGATCACAGGTCTAAGCATACAAAACGTCTCATAAAGATATTTAGTAGCTACCAGACCTCAGAATAACAAATATGCCTCTCAATACTTTTAAACTTATAATCCTTTATAATTGTAAACTTATAAACTTATAATCCTTTAATGCAGTCATCTGACATCCAGAAACCAACAATCCTTATGTTTTAGTCACTAAACAAGTACAGTCATCTCGCAGCATGTGTAGGGATTGGTTTCAGGACCCCTGCATGTACCAAAATGCACAGATACTCAAGTTCCACAGTTGGCCCTGCAGAACCTGCATATATGAAAAGTTTCACATTCCATGAATATTATATTTTCGATCAGCAGATAATTGAAAAAAATCTGTATATAAGTGGACCTGCACAATTCAAACTCACGCTGTTCAAGGGTCAACTGTAATTACAGAATTAAAAAAAGTTCTATAACAAATATCTTACTGATTTTAAGTCAAAATTAATGATAATTTTGTTTGTTTTTTTCTCATTTAATCTATATCAAAAAAATTACAAAAGTTAGTTACTTATTATCCCAATGTTATAGATAAAGAAACTGAGGTTTTGAGAAATTATGTGACTTAGCCAAGACTATGTGGCTATTAGCTGGTGGAGCAGGTACTCAAACCCTGGCAGTTTGACCCCAGAAACCACACTCTGAACTACAAATAACCTATATTGCCTCCATTCTGTTCTACAAAAATAAAAACGTTATAATGTACATCCTTATGCATTAATCTGCAAATCCATCCAAATCTAATCAAATCCTTTAATCCAGCACAATTAGATACTATCTGTATACAAGGGTACTTCAAAAAGTTCATGGAAAAATAGAATTAAGATACAAATCCTTCCACAAAATTTTTGGAGTACCCTCGTATAACAGACTTAATCCAAAAAGTTGGGGGGGAGTCATATTCCTGTTCTCAGAAGTATCATTATGAAAATATTCAACTATACTTTGTAGATCAATCAGAAAATACTATAAGCAATATATAGCTTTCCAATGAAAATGGCAAGTCTGTCTTAAACCCCAAATCTTACATTTAGGAGTTTTTAATTTTCTTTCCATCTGCTCTAAAATACAGGGTGTGGTTTCAAGACAGAAAAGCACAATCGGGGAGTCATCACAAGTCATGTGGGACTGTTCTTAGAGACAATATTTCCTTGTAAAACACAGATCAGCTACTCTGTGGACATAAAAATTTCCATCTGGAAAAAAGCCACCAACAAAAGGAAAACAAATGCAAAGCTGTTTTAACATTTTAACTAAATTACATGTAAACAAAGACCACCAAACTTTAAACAGCAAAAGTGGTGGTTTGTAGATAATGAGCTTGAATGCAGACAGATGTGAGAAAACCATGAGGCTATTCAATTTATTATGCCTGTGTTAAGCGCTATTCTCACATTTTACACATCTACCATATAAAAAAGCCATTTCAAACTGTTTAATATTGGGGAATAGTCTTTATCTTTTAGAGTCACACACTGAAATATTTATGGATGAAATGATATGATCTGCTTCAAAGTAATCTGGATTGGGGAAAGCAGGGAGTGGAAGGAGGATCAGGTGAAACAGGGTAAACACCACGAATAGTGAACTGTTGAAGCTAGGGGATGGATACATCGGGGTTTGCTAAACCATCCTCTTTGTTTTTTATTTATACTACTCTACTTATCTATGCATATGTCTAACATGTCCCATAATGAAAAGTTTTATTTTTAAAAAGTTATTTAAGAGTTTTTAAAGTGTACATTATAGTTGAATTAATTTGGAATTTTGGTACATATTAGTACACCAGATATAATAATCTGTGCCAACAATTTAAAATTCATTTTTTATGTGATTTTCATTGTTTATTATTACTAAAGAATATATAAAAGTTCAACAAAAAGTTGTGTTAGAATAAACCGATGAAGATGGCTGATTGTTCATGGCTAATATAAAAAAATCAGCACACAGGTAATCAGATTTTTTCAACTCTATAAAAATTTCTAAATTTTGGTACAGATCTCTTTGTCACAACTTCGTAATAGCCATATAATTAGTTAACATTAGACTTTCATTTTTCATATTTTTGTTTTTATTGAGAAGTATTTTCAAACACTTTAACGAAAGTGAAATATAACTATGAAAATTATTTTTTATTCATTTAGGATAGTGTGAGAGCTATGGAGTTTGGTTTGTTTGCTTGTTTGTTTATTGGGACATAGTTGACTGTACATATCTGTGAGGTACAGCATTGAATATCAATACCCATGTGCAATATGTGATGCTCAAATCAGCATAATTAATATATTCAACATTATATAATGTAATCGATTTTCGTGGCCCTTTACCAGTTTCTCCCCTACTGCTCTCTCCCTCCCTTTCCCCCTCCCACCTCTGGTAACTTCAGTTCTGTTCTCTTCTTTTGAAAGTTCAACATATTATTGTGATTGTTCTTTCTTTCTTTTTTTTTTTTTTTTTTAAATTCCCGCTTATAAGTGAGGACATGCAGTATTTCTCTTTCTGTGCCTGGCTTATTTCACTTAATATAATTTTTTCTAAGTTTATCTATGTTGCTGCAAATGGCAGAATTTCATTCTTCTTATAACATAGTAGTATTCCATTGTGAAAATTCAGAATATGAGTAGAATACAAACATTGCCACTAAACAGTATACAGTTTATAATCTGCCTCAGCTCAATGAAAGCCTGGGACAACTAGGTCAAAGTTACAGGTTTAGTTTTGTTAAGACATAGTTTGCTTACTTTTACTCCTCAGATTAATAATTCTAATTTCAGATAGCCATTTCAAAAATGCATTTAGGCCTGTAAAACAAAGGGTGATATGTAATCATAAATGAGGACAGCAATTACCAAAAACACACATTACATGTGACAGTATTACCAAAAGATGATCAATTCAATAGGAATTGCAGGGCATGATTCTGGTAAGCTTTAAAACCACCATACTCTAGAGCATCACTGATACCTTCTCACTGAAGGCCCATATTTCACACGTTGATTTTGGTTCTCATGATCATTCAATAATACCAAACCACTAAATTCCACATTTTGCTTGTACTAACCACAAATGACCCTTGTATGGCGAGATACAGCTTATTGCTGAAGTGCTTCTTCACTGTTTACTAAATGTGTACCAAAAAATTTTTCTAAAATATACTGTATAGAGAACATATCATGAAATTTTCTGAATTTCTCATTGGAACCAGCAAACCAAAGGAACAGTAGCATTTAATTATATTTTACAACCTTCTTTTTAAATATCACAGAAGCAACTATGTTGGAAAGTAGCCTTCATTAACTTCATTAAGAATTTACACGAATTTCTATGCATGAAAATTTGGTTACATATATGTGAAAAATATACAACAAAAAATTAAATTATTGATCTTTGTTTTACCTATGTTCTTCTCTTCGGTGCACACATTCAAATTAGTAAATTTTTTTTCAAAATGACCCTAGAATAGAACTATTTACTTTCTCTGACAAGACAGCTTCCTGGGGTGGGATGGAGCTGAAAGGAGGGTAGGGGGAGATGGCAATGGATTCCACTGTGAGGGAGCATTTCTATCCTGGGTAAAGAGTATCCTTTCTCCAAAGTGTTAACTTATGATTTTTTTCAAAAAAGAATTAACACGGCATATGATAATGCAATTGGGTACTTGCCTTTCTTTCACTAGACAGGATTGCTATATATTTAATCAAAAAGGAAGTCTGCTGGGCCAAAATTTCTAAATTACTTCCCCTTTCTGTAAGAAACAAAAACTAAACCTTTTTATCAAGGGAAATAGATAAACACCTTCCAAGTTCAACAAGCCTGGGTATTGTAGGGGAAGCAAGGAGCTATAAAGAGAAAGGGGACCCTAACCCAGCTCTGTGCTGCCAGTCACATGATGTCATGAAGTCCCTATGCTCCCTTGAAAGAGGACATCACCATGGTTCAGCAGGACTATAACACAGGTCCATCTGACTACAAAATTTCTCTTCCTATTCCATTTACCTGGGAAACATAATATGCATCATCACTTTGCTACAGCCTCATGAATAATCCTGTGCTGCTTCATAAAAATACCTAGCTCTAGACCAACATACACAATCCAAGGCCTGCTGATGCTACACAACAATTCTTAAACACAAGCAGCCACATTTAAATTCCTATTCTTTACTGATTTACAAGCATGCATTAAACAAACATTTACATAGGATGACAAAGTAGATGTGTAACTTTCACACAAATAATTTCATGAAATAGATATGCTGGCAAAGAACAACACAACACCCCTTACCCCCGTGTAATTACATGAAAATAAATGAAATAGGAGGTTTTGGGGGGTTTTATGTCCTTTTTGAGACCGGCAGCACTGCGCTCAGCCAGTGAGCGCACTGGCCATCCCTATATAGGATCCGAACCCGTGGCAGGAGCGCTCCTAGCGCTGCACTCTCCCATGTGTGCCACGGGCTCGGCCCGAAATAGGAGTTATTTAAATTTGACTTTCTCAGAAAAAGCTGCCTAGCACTCAGAAGCAATAATGACAAAATGTATACAGTGGCAGAGTGTATAAGATGTTCACTCAACATATCCAATGCTGTTTTCTCCAAATAGAACTATAGTAAGACTGTGACAGACACTGTAAGCTGGATCTCTCAATACCCATTGCCAACCACCTTTCGCCCTGCCTCTACTTTCAAGGTTGTCAAAGCTAAATACTCACTTTCCCTGCCTTTTTTAGCAGGGTAGGGAGGACAGGGGTGAACAAGAGGACATGTATCAACTCTCAGTCCAATATGACTTAAATGGAAGTCAGCTGGTGAAATTTCTGGGCAGCTTTTTGTTTTCCTGATAAGAGGGACAGTGAAGCTGACAACCCCCTGCCTGCACACACACTCCGTCACTTCTGCCACAGCAAGGGCAGCCATCTTACCACTATGAGGAGACAAGCCTGGGGATGAAAGTCAATGAGTGCAAGAATAGAAGAGCAAAACGTCAGAAAGACCCTGGGTCATGGAGCAGCAGCACCGGCACCAGCAACTGCCTACCTCCAACTTCTAGCAATATGAAAAAATTAAACCCCTATTTGCTTAAACTTTAAGTCAAGCTTTCTGTTACTTGAAGCTGACTATTTCTCTAACAGACACAAATAAAAGCAGTGGCAGGTACCCACTTAAAGCCCAGCTAACCTAGAGCATTTAAGCAGCTAACTTACTTTGAGTTTGAGTTTTGCATGCTGAGTTGAAAATACATTGGACTCTGAACCAGGCATTGACAATGTCTTACTTTTGACCTTAGCCAAATCATTTCACCTCTCTGAGCCTCAGTCTTCTTACATTTGTAAAACAAGAGATAATATGGCCTGCCCTGCCTACCTCACATGATTATTACGAGGGTCAGACAAAGGACCTGACTCTGAATAAATCCCAAAGTTCTATATAAATGTAAAAGTTGTATGCTCCTCATATACATCATGCTCCCTGTATATATTTAGTTACCACCCATCCCACTCACAAATCCTGTAGCAAATAAATATATTATGGACTGGGTTTACTGAAGAACACTAAACAAGATACTACTTGATGAGCTTAACTGTTCTTTCCTAAAGCATATTTATGCTAGTCTCACGATTAGAAAGAAACTTGTCTCCTAATTATGGAATCAGTAAAAATGATGAGATATGCTAAAGGCAGAAAAATATCTGAGATATAATGATAACTAGTTTTGGCTTCCAAAAAATTAACTGAAGGCAGATATTCAATTTCACAAAGTATTATATTCTAATATGCAAGATAGCTCAGTTATCAAACCAGTAATAAAAACTAATATTCACTTAGTACTACTTATAGAGCACTTTCACACTCATGATGTGAAATCTTCATAACTCTGAGGAAATATTGTAATTATTCCCACTCAGTAGTTGAGGAAACTGAGGTTCCCCGACCTTAAGTGATTGTCAAAGGTTATAAGTCTAGAAAGCACCAGATCCATGACCCAACCTCCTGGCTTTTTGCTCTGAATCTCTTGCTCTCTTTCCACGCCATTCTGCCAGTTCTAAGTCCTTAATGTTTCCGATTAAGCACACTCTCACCTAATTTAATGTAAATGGTTGCTTATAAACACCATAAACAACTAACTGGGAACATTTAAAACACATATGGCAGAAAAAGGTTAACTTCTTATCCTTAATATGATGAGTCCTTACAAATTTAAAAAAGAAAAAGACCAACAACAATGGAAAGTTAGGAGAAAAATATAACCAGAGAGTTTACGAAAAATTCAATGCAAATACCTTTGAAGCACTTGAGGAAAACATGCTCAATCTTAGTCAAATAACTGCAAGTAAAAATAAGCTTTTTTCCTATCTTATTATCAAAACTTTAAAAATTGCTCATGTGCAAAATTGACCATGGTGAAGGGAAAAGTTACTCTCATATATCATCAGTGGAGAATGCACTGACTAAAATCTTGGAGGGCAATTTTACACTAGTTAGCAAAACTAAAAACACACAGCCTTTGACATAGCAATTCCACTTCTAGAAATTTATTTGTTATTTATTTTATTTATGTGAGCAAAGAATGATGTAAAAGATGTTCCTAAGAGCAATTACAGCAAAATACTAAAGACAACCCAAATATTTGCTCTTCAGAAGTAATTACATTTTGGCTATCTCATAGTAAAACACTACACTGAAAAAAAATCAGAATAACATTGTAGTATCCTCCTCATTTGTACATGAAAAAGAATACACAGAGATCACACCCTAGAATCTGAGCTGGTATGTGCTTAACAATATACTTCTGGAAAGATACTCAAGATATTCACCTTTAGAAAAGGGAACTGAGGATTCAGGAGTCTGGTTTGGGAGGGGAACTTATATTTCAGTTATGTTTCAGTTTAATACTGTTTGAAATGCTTAATCTTTTGCATGCCTATACTTAACTTGGTTGATGTGACAATCCAGTTAGATAAAATAATGTATATTAAAGCATGTTGCAAACTGATAAAGTACACAAACTAAGGCATCCTGAACATTGCTTTATCACTAATTTTTTTGGAAGACTTTTTATTGATCCAGCACCTACTGCCTCAAGTTAAACTCAGTAAACACAAGTCCTCAATAACTACTTCAGGATGGATTGAAGAATTTGCTATTAAAATACAAATGTCCACCCAAAAGCTAACACCTTTAAGTGGTGCTTCTCAAACTTTTCCACCAAATTGCCTCTAATGTCAAAGATACTGAGTTTGTTCCCCCAGGGACCTAGAAGATATATCAAAAGGCCCTCATATTTTTAGTATGTCCATAATCTTTTTTTGTTTGTTTTTTTTTTTTTTTCTTTTTGTCTTTTTTACTGACCGGTAACGGGATCGCAACCCTCGGTGTCACACCCGCACCGGGGACCGGCAACGGGATCGCAACCCTCGGTGTTGCGCCCGCACCACGCTCAGCCAGTGAGCGGGAACCAGTCTCCACATGGGATCCGAACCCTCGGCGGGAGTGCCACCACGCTCCCAAGCAGCGCACTCTCCAGTGCACCACCGGGCTGGCCCCATAATCTTTTTTTGATAGAAAAAAATTTTTTCACAAGCCTTCAAATAAAATTGGTCACCCAGGAAGATGCACTAGGTTTATTCTGACGCCTGGACCCCAAGAACTAGGTTGCAGCAGTTTGAGGAGTTTGACTTTAAAGGATATGTGTTAACATCTCAGCAGAGGAAACTTTGAATATGGAATAAAGACATGGAGAAAAAAAGGAAGGGGGCAAAAACTGGGATCAGATGCTTTGTGATTTAATCCTCAGAATCACCATTCTTTAAACAAATTACTGAACTACTATCGCTATGGTCCCTTTCCCTCATGAAGCTACAGCTTTTAGCTCTAATAGGTACTGTACAAATGCCCTCCAAAGAGGTTTCAGCCAATGCATTCTCCACTGATGGTGTATGACAGTACTTCCTCTCCACACCATGGCAATTCAGCACATGACCAGATTTTCTACCTAGCAAGCAGAGCAGGGTGGAAGCACATGTCAAGCACTGAATCAAATATAATTAGACAGTGACACAAAGGATTACTGGACATGAAATTTTAAAAAATGCTTCACCCAGGGTGGTCAGAGAAGGCCTGTCTGAGGGAGGCATGTTTGAGCCAAAAGCCAAAATATGGGAAGGTGTGATGGTTAATTTTATGTGTCAACTTGTCTGGGCCACAGAGTGCCCAGATTAAACATTATTTCTGGGTGTGTCTGTGAGGGTATTTATAGATGAGAGTCAATTTAATTGGTGGACTCAGTATATTCCCCTCCTCAATGTGGTTGGGCATCATCCAATCCACTGAGGGCCTGAATAGAACAAAAGGCAAAGGAAAGAGGAATTCGCCCCCTTCTTTTTCCTGCATCATTGCTTGAGCTGGGATATCTCATCTCATCTCCTGCCTGCAGCCTGGGATTTACACCATCAGCTCCCCTGATTCTCCGGCTTTTGGACTCAGAATTATACCACCAGCCTTCCCAGGTCTCCAGTTTGTAGACACAAATTGTAGTACCTCTCACTCTCCATAATTGCATGAGCCAATTCTCCATAATAAAATCTTCATATACATATAGATAGATAGATGATAGATAGATAGATAGATAGATAGATAGATAGATAGATAGATAGAATTGATTCTGATTCTCTGGAGAACCCTGACTAATGCAGAAAGGGTTAGCCATTCAAAAATGAGGAAGAATGTTCCAGGGCAAAGGTCTGAGGTAGCATATACTTGGTACATTCAAGGAACAGAAAGGTGGCCACTGTGGTTGGAGCATGAGGACGTGGGGATCAGGGGTGGACAGTGAGTTTAGAGAGGCAGGAGCCAAGCCATGTAAGGCCTTGTAGGCCAAGGTAAGAATGTAACATTTATTTTTATTGCAATGGGAAGCTATTGGAGGGCTTTAAGCAGAGGAATGATATGATGTCACTTATTTTTTAAGAAAACCATTCTGCTTGCTATGCAAGCAATGATCTGTAGAAAAACAACAGAAGAAGCAGGGAGGCTAGTCAGGAGGCAACTGAAATAAACCAGGTGAGAGAAGATGATGACTTAATTGTAGATTTAATAGTGGAGGTAAAGAGAAGGTTCAGGTTTTAAGATGTATTTTAAAACTGTGGAATTGTTAATAATTTGGATATGGGGAATAAGAAAAAGAAAGAATTGGTGAAAGAATCCCAGATTCTCAGATTGAGCCATCGGGTAGATGGTGTTACCATTTACTACTACAGGAGATCGGGAGGGAGAGTTCTGTTGAGGACATTGTGGCCAAGATTCCTAGTTGCCACCCAAAATGCACTTTCCAATTCTTCTTAAGTAACCAATCTCCAATTTTATTCCAGCTAAAAGACTACATTTTCCAGCCTCCTTCTGTCACTAAGCGAGGTTATATAGCTAAATTCTAGCCAACAGGAAATAAGTGGAAGTATTACACAGGACTTCTAGCACAACTGCCCTATGCTTCATCTCCCTTCCTGCTGCCTGGAATGAGGAAGTTCTGTGGAGCTCCAGCAGCCATTTTGAATCATGAGGTGACCTTGAGGATGGAACTCACATGCTGAGAATGGCAGATTAAAGAATTTAAATGAAGCCTATGTTTCTGGTGATTTCAAGAAGCAGATGTACAGTGCTGGACTATCTCTGGGCTTCTTTTAAGTGAAATAAATTCTTGTGTGCTTTCAATTATTTTGAATTTTCTGAATTATGCAGCCAAACTAAGTCTTAACTGATACAGAGACTTAAAGATAGATATAATATGTCTATTAAATATCCTAGTAAGGTAGAATCTCCATTTTAAGCATGAGAAAATTGAGTGTCAGAGAAGTTACTTGCCCAAAGTCAAACTGCCAGCTTGAGATAAAGGCAAGGTTTGAACCAAACACAGTCTGACTCCAAAGTTCATGTCTATATATTATACCATCCTGTACTGAAAAAGAAGAAAAGGGACGCACCAGAATCACAATCATGTTCAATAGCACAATCATGTCTAGGACCATTCCTATACATGATACACCAAAACACCCTATTCAACCTGATATAAGGAAGAATCAATCATCGCCTATTACTATTTATATGATGTCAGTAGTGTATCATCTGCTTTACCTTTTTTTAAGGCAATATATGTTTAATTACATTCACCTGATCCATTTAGCCCTCGGTTTATTTCTATTGTATTAAAATGTTACTTATATTTATAGTTGCTCTTGCAACTAAATATATACTAAACTCCATTCTGAATTGTTCTAGCGCATTCTGGATTCTAATACATACTCCAACCCAGAGCTAAGACCTTCCATTACATGATCCATTAATTATGCATCCTGTAAGATAATAATGATAAGTTCTCCATAGCTCCCAACACCAATGGATCTGACTAGCCGTTCATCTTGGCAACAATTTCATGGTTTGTTGATGATTATCTCATGAGGCAGAGAAACAAATACTTTGTAAAGTAAAAATGTTATGTACCTATCAATCCTTTTTCAATCTATCAGTTCTGTCATCCTATAAAAAAGAGAAAATTTGATTAGCGATGCAAGTGTTTTCTCTGACAAGTTCATGCTGACAGCTAGCTTAAACTTTAGGTGTTCCTAAGTAGTCAGGAAGGAAGATTTTTTTCTTTTACTTTTTCATTGAAGTGTAGCACACATACTGCAAAGTACATAAATCTTAAGTGGACAGCCTGATAACATTTTACAAAATGAGCACACCTGTGTAGCCACCACCCAGCTAGAGACACAGAACATTTGCGGCATCCAGAATCCTCCCTCACGCCCTTTCCAGGCATTGCCCATCCCCCGATAAGGTTAACCACTATCCTGACTTTTGATTCCACAGACTCATTTTGCCTGTTTTTGAACCTGATGTAAATAGAACAGTGCAATATATAATCCTTCACTTAACATTATGTCTGTATAATACATCCATGTTGTTGTAAGTAGCCATAGTTTATTCTTTTTCATTACTGTGTAGTATTCCATTTGTTCATTCTGTTATTAATGGACATTTGGATTATTTGCCATTTTAGCTACTATAAATAATGTTGCTATATACATTCTTGTCCAATACTTTTAATACATAGTAAGGGAAATGTTTCACTTTGAGTTTTTTATTCTTGTTTTTGTTTTATTTTTGGTGGTATACAAACTACATTGCCTATATATTTGGGAGTAATACATCCAAAGTAAGCATACATACTTTAGCTAAAATGTATTATGCCTAATTCAATGCTCTGAACAAAACTCCCTTGAGTACTTGAGTATTGTTAAGAAAATAATGAAAAGAAAAGAAAGGGGGAAAAGAGACTTGTAAGAGAGATATAGAAAGCTTGGAAAGCAGGTAATAAAAAATATGAAAAAAAGAGGAGTAGTGGGTTGAGTCCTTCTATAAATTTTCAAGTTTGCAGTGAGTTAGATGACCACAGTTTGGCATTTAGGTTTTGCCATATACTGCTATTAAGATATATCCTCAAGATGAACCCATAAGATTGGATATCATTTTGCTGATGTTTGGTACGTACTTTCACTTCTTTGGAATATACTGGGGCTTTCTAGTGATACAGTGATTATATGTTGCAGCAACCTAAGACAGGGATATCTGCCCACGTTGGGCGCCAAAAATGTCCCGACCCACAGGATATTCAACGAGGACCCTGGAGGGGGGAGTGGGAATTGGATGGGACAAGAGACACGAGAAATGAAGACAAGACAGTATTCTGATCAAGTCTCGTTTATTGATTCTTAGGTTACATCTTATATAGGAGAAAGCAGGCATGCTGCAAAGGGTCTGGAATGTAAAGATATGATAATATCTTGAGGAGAGACAAAGACAGGACATTCAAAGTAAAGGTTGCCACCCAGAATGTTTATGGTTAAACAAGTTTCTAGAGAAGGATAAAAGGTCACTTGCAAATTAACTTGCATAGCCAGGAGCAATCAGTTTCTGGCATAAAGATTTCGAGGCAGTTATCATGTAAAGCACAGCCATCTGAGCAGATTGTCACGTAGGAGTGGTCTCACAAGAAGGGGTGTGGAGCTTCAGGCCCCCAACAATTAGAAAGACTCACAGAACTCACTGAAGCTTATTATATGAATGGTTATACTTATTACAGAGAAAGGATACATTAAACATCAGCCAACGGAAGAAACACAAAGGGCAGAATCTGGGAGGAAGCTCAAAGCAAAGTTTCCTTCATTCTCAAGATGCATTATCCTCCTTCCATAGACTAAGACAATACACACAGAGTATTTCCAATCTGAGAAGCTCACCAGTATCCAAAGTGTTTATTGAGGGCTTATTATATATGCATGATCAAGTAATAGGTAAAGAAGCCCTTTATTATTCCACGCCACATTAGATTCCCAATAACTGAAAGGCTTGGCTCCTCCCCCTCCTCCACTCTGAGAAATTAAAGGTTAAGAAATTTTTTTTTTATCAATATACATTGCAGTTGATTTTCGTGTCCCTTTACTGATTCCTCCCTCCCCGCTTCCTCTTCCCCCTCTCACCCATCAACATCATATCTGTTCACTTGTCTTAATAAGTTCAAGGAATTGTGAGGTCAAGAAGTTTTATTAAATGTTTAAGATATTTAAAATTTGGGGTGGGGTTGGGGCACCTCATCTCTTGCGTTTCCAACCCATTTTCATTCATTTATTCAAAAATCTGTCTTCCTATTACCTAATGTGTACAAAGATCTGTGTTAGGTGCCTGAGAGGTGAAAAAACATAGAAATATTAAATATGTACAGATTAAATGACATGTATCTAATATTTGCTTCCAAATAATGATGAGGGTAAGAAGATGGGCATGATGGAGCAGGACTGGCCATGAATTGGCTAACTGATTGTTGGAGTTAGGTGATGAATCTTTGGGGGTTCATATTGCTGACCTGTCTGATTTTGTATGTGTTAAAAATTCTTTAAAATAAAAAGTTTTTAAAAACACACAAAGTGCATAAGACAGCCTCTGTCCTCCAGAAGCACTAAAACATGCATTCAAACTGCCTAGTGATGCTTAAAGAGGCCACGGCAGTTATGAATCTCAATTCTGGTATTTTAAGATCAAGACAATGCCATGAAAGGGGTGACTTTGAGGCCTAGAAGTTAAGTGAGTTTCCAAGGTCACATAGTTGGCATCAGAGGCGATACTGAAAATTAGTCTCTACACACACACACACACACACACACACACACACACACACACACAGGCACTGTTTTTTCTTCTGGTCAGACTGCTCCAACACTGAATGGTACATGGGAAAAGCTATGAAACCAGTCCAAACCAGAGGTATAAAAATTCAAAGGAGATACCACCTGCCCCTGAAACCATGGGCTATTTCATAAATTGTGCTCCGCCCACAAATCTAAGAGGGCTATCCACCAGAACAGAGAAAAATCTTATTAGTGACCCAAGAATGTTACTTTTATTTGCATAATTGTTTGGTTAACCTCTGTTTCTCCCCAAGTCACACAGTGTCCTCACAGGGTGCTGAGACCTACACACATTAGCAACAGAAACGCCAGCAGCTAATTACCCTATCCATCATTTGTCAGTCAGACAAGATACAGTGAGCATTTACAATATACCAAGAACTGTGTTAGGACGTGGAGATACTGCAGAGATAATCACCATCACTGCCCTCAGGGAGCTCTCAGGCTGGTAGAGAATTACTAAAGAAATAATTATGAAGGACAATCTCAGGGTGCTCCAGCAATCTAAATTCCTTGTAGCTCTAGATTCAGACTGACTAACATTTAAAAGTACATTTCTGCACATTTAGACATTTTCAGATGTTCATAATTTTAAAGCAATAAACCAGCACAAGGTAGAGTTCTACTCTAACCAGTAAAGCATCAGGCACTAGTAAAAGGAGAACAATTGCCAAAAAGAAGACAAAAACTGTAAGACGTAGTCACGCCTATATTTTGAATGTTTTCCCAGATGATTTTTCCCATAATGGAGCCATATAGCTCCATTTATTTAAATTACTTTTGAGGAGATTTCAGTTCTTTGAAAATACATAAAAGTGTTCCATTTTACTCCTATACAAAAATGTTTCTCATTCTAAACCCTCGATATGCTAGATAAAATCTTAACCAAGCATACTCTCGCCTCTAGTTCTCTTGGAGTAGATTGCCTTTCCCCTAGGAAAGGAATTCAGTTTTTTTCTTATGTTTTCCATGTATATTAGAATATCTAAAGACAAGTAAAACAATAAAATTACTTTAAAATATGGAAAAGCAGTAATAAAAATCAACTTTCATAAGGTATCTCATTTTTACTTTTCACATAAAAATAGATGTCTACTCTAGCCTACCTGAAAAATCACAGAAATAATATAATCTATACTTAGAACATCCAAACATTTTTCCAAAAATTTCACTGTTGGGGAAATTTAGTAAGTTACAGTGTTTTACTCAAAGGTCCTTAGCTGTCTCTACGAGGAAAGAAAGGAAAAAAGAGAGAGGGAGGGAGGGAGGAAGGGGGGGAGAGAGAGACAGAGGGATAGAGGAAGGAAGGAAGGAAGGAAGGAAGGAAGGAAGGAAGGAAGGAAGGAAGGAAGGAAGAAGAAGGGCAGGAAGGAGGGAGACAAGAGAGAAAAAGAGAAAAAGGAAAAAACCTCAATACCTAATCTCATAATTGTTAGATCACTTCTCTGTTCATAAATAAGCATTGTCAAAAATCATTTATAATATAAAAATGCTATTGATTTGGACATTCATAATTTTGTGGAGCTTTAACTTCTAAGGTTGGGCAATAATTCTCTCCCTCATCATAAAACATTTATCCATTCCCACATTCAAATCCCCTGAGCTTTTATGCATTCTATTACATTGCTAGCCTAGCAGTGTAACTAAATTGTTTTTGAAAAAATATAATTGCACCAAGTTAGCACACTTGAACAATTTTTATTTTTTATTTTAAAAGTTAAATACTAATTACCTTCACATTCATGCATTACTAAACATCTCATGTTTTAACCCCTCTATTTTAAACTGCAGAAGTTAGTGGGATTAAAAATGGTTTGCAAAGACCTTAGGTAGCAAGATAAAAGTTAGCCCTACAACAATTTGTAGGGAGGGAGATGTCACTATCTTTACCAGAAAGTGTTCATTGCAAGAAATGGAAAGGAAGGCTGCCTGAATTTGCACAGCCCTCCATCCTAACCAAAATAACTGAATGTTTAGAAATTAGAAATTTGCAGCCTCATGAATTAAAGAGACAACCCAAAATCTATTAAATTTTCCTGAGGATTTGGTCCACTATGCTTCAAAGAATACAGACATCATAATACCCTAGGAGTCTACAAACATACATCAATGCCTTTTAAATCAACTCTTTTTCTTATAGCAAAAAAAAAAAAAATTCATTTTTTATCGTCAAATTCCAGAAACAGCAAGCACAATTTAGTTATAGCACCACTAAAATTATAGCTTCAGACCAGCTTTGGTAGACAACAACAGAAATCGGATGTTTGTAAGGAAAGATAGGCATCTTAGGCATTTATGTTCACTTTATCTATACCCCCTGCCAACCCTGGACCCAAATTAGGAATTCTAAATCCTTTGAACCTGAAAATTATTAGATTTGATGTCCAGATGTCTATAATAATAAATAATAAGGCTTTCAAGGATCAAGAAGATAGCTGTTATACAAAACCTGGTTGCTAATCAGAAGACTAAGGCAATCTCAAAGGCAGCCTTAAACCAGTCTCTATACTCAGATGCCTCCAGCAGCCAAGAAGGTAAGTAACTGCTGGGGCTGGAAAGGAGAGCGTACATTCATTATGAGAGTGGGGAGCACTTCACATGCTGCAGAAGGAAGCTGCAGCCCGGAGGGAGCGGGCAGCTGCCCCTCAGCTCCAGCCCGTTGTTCACCTATCTTCTTATTTCTCAAGGCAACCCAGAAATGCAGATTAGTATATGAAATCTCCCTGTAAAAATGTTGGCACAAACATTTTAAAAGCACTGCATAGGCCAAATAAAACATGTCTGTGGGCAGACTTCAGCCAGCTGACTGCCATTTGAGATCTCAGGGAAACTATGAAAAAAGAAAGGAGTAAAATAGTTCCTTGACTCTCCCTCCCCCAATTTGGTAATGTGCAGTTTTGGAGATCACTGCGAGAGTCTAGCCAAAGGAGGGTTAAAAAATGACGTGGAAGCTTCAGTTCAATCCTAAGGAAAACACTACTTTTCTACCACACTTTTTTCAATGAACTTTATAAACACACGGGCGCGCATGCGCACGCTTTTTTCCACAGATCCAGGATCACAAATAACTTCTCAAGCATTTCCATGGAGTTGAGTGGTATCTTGCTTATGTACCCCAGAAAATGGAAATCCATTTAAAACACATTGATATCCCAAAAGATAGTCAGACCTTAACCACTGTTGTCTTTGCTCTTAACAAAAAGTGAAATGTACTTAATTGCTGCAGCTCATTCTTAAAGACATGAAGTAACCCATTCAAAATCCAATAAGCTCATTCTCAGTGATAGGTCAAATGCTTGCCACACAGGCCACCCTTATATAAGAACTCTATGGCAAAACCACAATAAATTTGCTTTTTATTTCATTTATTCTAACTTCCCAAAAAACATTTATTTCAGGATATGATCTAAGAAATTAAGGCAGTACACTTTCATGCATTTCCTTTCTTGTTTACATATATTTAAGTTATCATTCATGTTTTAGAATTATGATCATTCTTAAACCAATCAGGCCTGGGCAGATCATGAGGCTACATATTGGCTAAGAATGGGTTAACACTCACTTGCTGAAATGTATGGCTTTTTTACTCCTGGATCATAAGTGCTTTTTCTTTTCCATTATTAGGTTGCTACAAATATTTAGGTGATATGGAAAAGCAGCAAAGTGTGAGAGTATCACTTCCAAGGGATATTTCCCACAGCTACCATGTAACATGGGCCAATATTTTCCATTTTACAAATTTTTTAGAATGGTGTAATCAACTTTCAAAATCCATGAATAAACACAGGGCCCTCAAGTTTCTTCCTTTGCTTTACCATAACTAATGCTCTGTTCTCTCCCACATGAACTCTCATTTACTTTCCAGGGTATTCTTCCTACAAAGAAGAGAAGGGATTTAAGAAATTACCTTATTACCTAACTACTGTAGCAACGATTATAAAATATTTTACTGTAGATGTCATTAGAGATGCCAGGATACATTTATCAGGAAATAAAAAATACTGTTTCTGCATAAAGGTTTTGATGCTATTATATTCTGAATATAACTGAATCTTCAACTTCTGTAGACATTCTATAACTGAATCTCATTGCTGAAATTTGGTCAGGTCTAACCTGTATTTACAAACAAACCTACTAAACCTAATTAAAAAAAAAATAAGATAATGCAGACATCGTGTCAACCTTGGGAGCTTGCGTGTATTGTCATTAGTATTGTACATGGGATTTTGCTTTGGGGGAGCTTTAACTCATTTAAATGTCTGTAATGAAATCTATAGCATAGCCTATTTTTAAAAATTAATACTATCAAAAGGCTCTATGCAGCTCAATTGAATTTATTTGTAATTGGATTTTGATATGCATGATTTGATGGTGTTAGAATTTGACTGAAATTAAATATCTGAACAACTTTGAACCTAACAGCTATGCACTACAGTTCCCTGACAAAGAAGGCAAATATTGTATAAAAATGAAGAAATCACTCCTACCAAAAATAGTCTCTTCCAAAAACAGTCCCACAGTGGTCTTAATGAACAGGCTACTATGCCACTGGACCCTGTGGAAAAAACTAAGTTGTATAAGACACCCTGTCTTCAAGGATCTTACCATCCAGCTGCCATTTCTGGAAATTTCAATTTCAGGAAGATATATGTTCTCTAAGAACCTAAGGTTTCCAGGCTGAGCCCGTGGCACACTCGGGAGAGTGCGGTGCTGGGAGCACAGTGACGCTCCCGCCGCGGGTTCGGATCCTATATAGGGATGGCCGGTGTGCTCACTGGCTGAGCGCGGTGCAGCCAGTCTCAAAAAAGGACAAAAAAGGGGCCGGCCCAGTGGCGCACTGGATAGTGCGCCGCTTAGGAGGCGCGGCAGCGCTGCCGCCCGAGGGTTCGGATCCCACGTACAGACCGGCTCCCGCTCACTGGCTGAGCGAGGCGTGGGAGCAACACCGAGGTTTGCGATCCCGTTGCCGGTCCCTGGTCCGGTACGGGGGCAACACTGAGGGTTGCGATCCGTTGCCGGACACGGAACAAAAAGACAAAAAAAAAAAAAAAAGGAAAAAAAAAAAAAAAACCT
>NW_007726717.1:310237-313117 GCF_000696425.1 Galeopterus variegatus
TGAGGGTTGCGATCCGTTGCCGGACACGGAAAAAAAAAAAAAAAAAAAAAAAAAAAGGACAAAAAAAAAAAGAACCTAAGGTCTCCTAAAATTGGGAGGTAGAAATATTATAAGGGAAAATGTAGGAAAACTAACTGACCTATCTAGTTTTAAACAGACCAAAAATGCATCCTTGTATATTTCAGATTAGATTCAGACATCCTTTCCTTCAGAAGACCTTCCAAATGCTCCTTTCCTATGAAGCTGGTTACCAGCCCTTCCTCTGTGGTGCTACAGAGTCCTGTGCAAACCTCCATCATTTCACTTATCACATTGTATTACAGTCATATTCCTGGATCTGTCTCCCGCAGAGGCTGGCACAATACCCGGTGCTCAGAAATGTTTGTTGAATCAATGAGTAACCCCCTTCACTGTGCTTACATTAAATACAAATGTAAATTTAATCTACAAAAATATTTTTATAGTTAGTGCCTGTTTGTGCTCATGGAAATCTTTCTTCTCTGACAGTCCAGGGTTTTTGGAAATTCTAAGATAACTATGACTGAAGCAGTGTTCTGTAATCAGACAGCACAGAGGAACGTAAAAGAACCTCATTCCGATTTCAGGCTCAGCCAAACATTTACCCTCCCCATGTCTACTTTTCTTATCTGAACAATGGAGACAGCAATACCAGCCTGTCTCACACATCTGCTGAGCACAAGAACTAATAAAATTTATCAACCAACTAGAAAATATTTGAATGACTCGGAAATTTTATCACAGTAGAGACAAGCAAATGGTAGCAGTTTTAACTTTTTTTAAATGTCAATGCATTCTTGGAGATCATGAATTAATGACAGTAAAGCAGGTCATATTTCCCTGAGAAAATAATAGGAAGATTGTGTCACAAGCAAAGAGTAGATGTCAAACAAATATGACTTCTGTAATTGTTTAACTTTTTATATTTAAGTGCATCACATGCCCTGCAAAGTACATAAAACATAAATGAAGGTCAGTAAATTATTTTTAAAAGTGAATACACTTTTGTAGCTATCATCCAGGTCAACAAATAGATCATCTTAAGCAGCCCAGATGTTCCCTCACACCTTTCCCAATCACTAACCTCCTCCTCCATCCAAAAGCAACAAGTGTCCTGACTTCCTAACCACATTATTACTTCTTAACTGTCCTGACTATCCCAACTATAGCTTAGTTAAATTTATTTTTGAACTTTAAATAAACACAATCATACTGTACATGTATTATTTAGTGTCCTGCTTCTTTCAACATTGTGTTTGCAAGATTTTTCCATGTCATTCAATATGGCTGTAGCTCACTCATTTTCATTGCTGCATAGTATTCCATTATATAAACCATTATTTATCTATCCTACTACTAAAGAACATTTTGGCTGAGTAGTATTCCATTGTGTATATGTACTACATTTTCTTTATCCAATCATCCATCAATGGACACTTAGGTTGGTTCCATATCTTGGCTATTGTAAATAACCATAAAAAAGAATTAAATTATGCCATTCACAGCAGCATGGATGAACTTGGAGAAAATAACGTTAAGTGACATAAGCCAGGCACAGAAAGAAATACCACATGTTCTCATTCATATACAGGAGCTAAAAAATAAAAACAAACAAATTAATTAACTAATTAATTAATAATAAGTTGAACTGTTTGTTAGAAGAAGAAAAAAGGGACTCCATCCCCAGCCCAGACAAGTGCACGCTGATCAGAGAGGTTCCCAGCCAGAGAACTCACTCCAGTTAGGATGGCTAATATCCAAAGACTGAGAATGATAAATACTGACGAAGTTGCGGAGAAAAACTCTCATACACTGTTGGTCAGACTGCAAAATGGTGCAGCCTTTATGGAAAATGGTATGGAGGCTCCTCAAACAATTGCAGATAGGTCTACCATATGACCCAGGTATCCCACTGCTGGGAATATACCCAGAGGAATGGAAATCATCAAGTCGAAGGTATACCTGTTCTCCAGTGTTCACTGCAGCACTCTTTATAATAGCTAAGATTTGGAACCAGCCCAAATGTCCATCATCAGATGAATGGATATGGAAAATGTGGTATATCTACACAATGGAATACTACTCTGCTATAAAAAAGAATGAAATACTGCCATATGCCACAACATGGATGTACGTAGAGAGAATTATATTAAGTGAAACAAGTCAGGCAAAGAAAGAGAAATATCACGTTCTCACTTATTTGTGGGAGCTAAAAATAAATAAATAAATACACAAATAACCTGGGGGGGAGGGAAGAAGACACAACAATTACAATTTCTTGAAGTTGATATGACAAGTGAACACAGAGGAGATTGCTGGTGGGAGGAAGGAGAGGGAGGGGGGAGGGAGGTTTTGGTAATGGCCCACAATAATCAACCACATTGTATATTAACAAAATAAAATAAAATTTTTTTAAAAAAAGAAAAATACAGGCAAAACAATTTAAAAGTTCCTCTTATTAATATTATAACTCTGCAAATTGATCAATAAAAATATGCTCTCGCTCTGAAAAAAAAAGGAAGAAGAGAAAAGAACTGTGGTTACTAGAGGTGGAAAAGGGGTGGGGGATTAGTCAGAGGCTGGTGAGAGGCTGGTTAATAGATAGAAAAAATAAGTTCTGGGCCGGCCCGTGGCTCACTCGGGAGAGTGTGGTGCTGATAACACCAAGGCCCCGGGTTCGGATCCCATATAGGGATGGCCGGTTCGCTCACTGGCTGAGCGTGGTGCTGACAACACCAAGTCAAGGGTTAAGATCCCCTTACCGGTCATCTTTTAAAAAAAAAAAAAAAAAAAAAAAACCCCCTTCCCGGCCATTTTTTAAAAAAAAAAAAAAAAAAAAAAAAAAAAAAAAAAAAAAATTCT
>NW_007726717.1:313156-352696 GCF_000696425.1 Galeopterus variegatus
AAAAAAAAAAAAAAGATCCCCTTACCGGTCATCTTTTAAAAAAAAAAAAAAAAAAAAAAAACCCCCTTCCCGTCTTTTTTTTAAAAAAAAAAAAAAAAAAAAAAGATCCCCTTACCGGTCATCTTTTAAAAAAAAAAAAAAGAAAGAAAAGAAAAGAAAAAATAAGTTCTATCAGTGTACAGTCAATCCAGGAATCTATTATTAACAATGATTTACTGGATGTTATCAAACGACTAGAAGAAAGGAGATCAAATATTCACATCACAAAGAAATGATTAATTTTTGTAATTAAAAATATGCTAATTATCCTTATAAGATCATCACACATTGTATACATGTATTGTAATATAACTCTGTGCCCCATAAATATGCACAGTCAATATGTTTTAATAAAAAATAAATAAATAAATAATATTTTCCAGGTCAAAAAATAATAATAATAAAGAATATTTTGGTTATTTTGACTATTACGAATTTAAATTCTTAAAATTACACTCCAAACACTAGAAAACAGGCACAGATATACTATATGCTATCAATGCATAAGAAACCTCAGTGCACTATATGCAAATTGCGTCCCAACACAAAATTATTCTACATAATACAAAAATCTAACTATTGAATCATAAATCTAAATCTAAAACATCTGTGAAAGAAATATTTAATATTTAATTTGTGCTTTTTTTTGCCTCTCAAAATTTCAGGTGATGTGTTTATTTCCTTACTTTTTTAATAGTTTAGAGAAACAGGCCTCTTTTTAAAAATTACCAAGTTTAGTCTAAACAGATAATCTAATTTTCTGTTAATATATTTTTCTGTAATAAACAGTAAATTTTAAAAAACTTCATTATAAAAACCAAATTTTATAGATGGTTTTCTCTGGATGGTGACATTATTAATTATTTTTATTTTTTTCTTTTTGCTTATCTACATACTATAAAACTTCTGAACTGTAACTTATAATTTTTAAAATTATTTTTTCGATGAAATTATTTAATCAGCCTTCAAATTGCAATATTCAAAAATAATCTAGTTTCTTTTCTCCAGTGAATAAAGCATAAGTGTTCGGATAAATCAAATAAATTGTTTATCCATCTATTTTCACCTCTGAAAAGGCACCAAAAAAAAATAAGAAAGAAAATAGTTTATATCAAGTAAATATTAACAAAGTGGGGAAGTTTAAAAATACCAGGAAGGACTTGTGCCTACAGATTAACTATGTTACTACAAGCCATTGAGATTTGAGTCAGTCATTATTGTGACAAGTAGCCATTTTCCAGAGTAAGTGCTATAAAATGGGAAATGGATAAGTAAAATTTTATAAACTTGCTTTGAAATTTTGCTTACATTTTGGTTAAAGAACCATTCTAGACACCATAGATAATATTGTGTTACTCAAGCCAATGTTAGTAAATACAGAAAATAGTTTCCTCTAAGAAGAAAATTCTGTCAGTTAACAGCTGAGTGTGAACATGAAATGAACTATAGTGGGAGGTCAATAAGAAATAAACAAATAAATAAACTAATAACTAGCAATGCTTAGCCACTGAACTTCAAAGGTTTGTTTTTTCAACCTACTGAAATTTTGACCAGAGGGTTTTAGGGCAGCAAAACAATTCTGTAAGCTACTGTAATGATTAATACATGCCATTATGCATTAGGCAAAATCCATGGAACTGAACAATACGAAGAGAGAACCCTAATATAAAATCAAGTTAATAATAATAAATCAATATTGATTCATAATTGTAACAAATGTACCACTCTAATGTAATTTGTCAATAACAGGAGAAACTGTATTTGTGGCTGGGAGGAGGGTATGGGAACTATCCATACTTTCTGCTCAATTTCTCTGTAAAACTAAAACTCTATAAAAATTAAAAAAATGCAAAGAAAAAAATTAAAAAAGAATGTTCTGCTTCACAATTTAAGCCCTGATTGTAATGTGCCAAGAATCTGGCAAAGATTGAGACACCAATGTTGCGCCTTTTTTTTTTTAAAGATGTTCCTATTTGAGGAAGGTCGTCTGATACAGCAGCTAGGCACAGAGGCAATGAATTCAGACTGCCTAAATCTGAATGTTCTACTCCCCAACCCCCAGCTCTGGCTGTGTGACATTGCAGACCATATGGACACATGAGTTGTGACTCATAAGTCTCAGAGATAGCCACAAATAAGAGTTCCATTTTTTGCATATGCGTAAAACTCACACCCAGATGGGTGGGGGTAGCAGAGCCAGGTGCATGCTACTTTGCAGAGGCCAATTATAGCATGGTTGTGAGCAGCCACAGCCTAGAAGAACCTCTCCCAGCAAGGAAATTCCCCAGCACAAAGTGTAAGAACCTGACCGGCACAGCTTGATGACACTGTCTCTCTGCAGGGTCCATGCTGTTCCTCTGCTATCCACAGGCACTGGACTTCTGCTGGCTATCTGGTCTAAACAGCCACCAGAGAGAAAAAGAGCACTTCATGCCTGCAGGCTCTGACCGAGAGGTCAAGATACCGGGCTTTTTGCCTGTACCCCAAAGGAAAATGTGTTTGTGATCTGTGTATTAATAGAAAATTGTTTGCATAATTTTGTAGTAAACAATTTAATTGAATAAACATAAACATCATGTTGAATAATTCTGTAATAAAAATAAGTAATTTGGAAACTCTCCCTCCATTACTCCGTTGAAGCCAGTTGTGTGATTATATCATGGTGCATGGTAGATCTGAGACCCTTGTTAATTCTGACAAACTTGGAACAAGTTCCTTAATCTCCCTGTGCTTGATTTTTCTCATCAGGAAAATGGGTTAATAGTAATAATTCTTACCATACCATGATGACTAAATGAGATCATGCATGTGAGATACTTTGGAATGGTGCTAACACCTATTAAGAGCCTAATCAATATTAGTTACTATCCAAATAATTATACTCAGACTATCATCTTGTAGTCATGCTTCTTTTCTATTACAAGAATTATTTTATTCAAGTATATTTTATATTCATTTTAAACAAAACAGAATAAAGAGAGCACAGTTTTACACAACAGCAAGAATAATTATAATAACAGTTATCACAAAAGTAGCTGAGAACTTATGATGTGCCAAACACTTTATAAAGACGACCTCACCTAATCCTCTCAATCACCCTATAAAGTAGGTATCATCATCATCATCGTCCTCATGATCAACTTCATCCCCATTTTCAGATGGGAAAACTGAAGCTTAGAGAAGTTGAATAATTTGCCCAAGGTCACAAACCAGTAAATGGTAGGTCTGGAATACAAACCTGGATCTGTGGCCCAACCCTTAACCATTAGGGTACAATGCTTCCCAACAAGGAATGCCAATCATGTTTGGTATAAAACTTATAGTTGGCATTGATGTCTACTAACAGTTTAATAGGATAAAACAGAAAGAGATAGAGAATATAAATGGGGAGGAGGAGAGGAAGCAGGGAAGCAAAGAGATTCAAGATCCTAAATGCCTTCCAGACTTAGTACAAAGAAATTAATAAGATAGGTGATTGATATTGTGCTGATTTTGCTGTACTTAATTCAAATAGCTTCCTCCAATTGCATGGGGCAGGAAATTTGCTACCTATAACTAAATTAAGGTCACTAAAGGACCTGATAAACTAAGCAGAAAGCTCTTGGATTAGGCCAGAGGGAAAAAAAACCTAACAAACTATTTCAGGTCAACTGGCATTTTTTATTCTATGCCTTCCTGCATTGTAAATATTAGTCAAAGAGCTGCTCACAAAATGTTTTTAACCCAGACTGGAATTTAGTGTTTCCAGCAATATGGCTGCAGCACAGCTGAGCAAACTAGCCATTAACTAGGAGTCTTAGAAGCTGAGTACCTTTCCCAGCTTCTCACCTATTGAAGGCACGTCCTTGGGCAAGCTGCTCAGAAAGGTCAAGAGGGTTGATTGGTTAAAAAGCCCCTTGTAGGAGGGCACTTTCTAGGAGGTTGGGGAATGTGGTGTAGATGAGAAAGCACAGACTTCCTTGTTCAGACACATCAGTGTTGCAGTCCTGGTTGTCTTCTAATCATTGGATGTTGACAACCAGACCAACGATGCTAAATTAGAGATTTATGCAGAGCCCTAAACAAAAGGTCCACTAAGGAGTCCGCCTAACTTAAATATTTTTGTTTTGTATTGTTTGGTAAAGAAGGTTTCCGGAGGAGGTTATACCTGAGATGAATCAAGTGATTGGAGAGTGTGTAACAAAGTGGTTTGGAGTTCTGGCTTGGCTATCTATCAGAGAGGCCTGAGTTAAAATCCCCACATTGCCACACACTGTGTGACACTGGCAGTTCTCTAACTTTCAAAACAAGACCATAACCTCTCTCTCAGAGTATTGTGAATACTAAGCAAAATCTTGTACACTAAAGCATTTAACACAATGCTCAATAATTGGCAGCTACTATTACAGAAAATTCTAACAATGATTTGCTTTTTCAAATGTTTATTATTCAAAAGAATTCATCCTGGACAGCCCCAGAGACTGACACAGCCCATCCCAGTGTTTTTCAAAGTACATTTCTAAGACAACCTGTATCAGAATCATGTGGGGAGTGTGTTTTAAAGCAGTTCCCTAGACACTACCTGTAGTGCGTTGAATAATGACCTCCAGAAGATATGTCTGCCCAGAACCTGTGAATGTGACTATAATTGGGGAAAAGGTCTTGCAGATGTAATTAAATTAAGGATCTCAAGATGAGATCATTCTGGATTTGGGTGGCCCCAAGCCTAATCACTGGTGTCCTTTGAAGAGAAGATAAAGACAGAAGAGGCGTAGAGAAGGGGGTGTGGAGATGGAAGCAGAGACTGGAGTGATGTATCTACAAGCCAAGAAATGCCAAGGACTGCCAACAGCCACCAGAAGCTAGGAGCAAGGCATGGAATGAATTCTCCCTCAGAGCCTCTGCAAGGAACCACTCCAACTGACACCTTGATTTCAGGTTTCTGGCACCCAAAACTGAAAGAATAAATCTGTTTTAAGCCACCAAATGTGTGGAAAGTTGTTGTGGCAGCCCTAGGAAACTAGTACATGACCTTTAGTGGATCCACGTTGGTGTCTGGAAATCTGTATTTTACCAAGCACCCCAGATGATTCTGGTGCTCATTAACACCTGAGACCCTCTGCCTATTACCTCTGGTCTCTGGGGGCCACACTGCCCCTCCCCCGTAACCTTCATTTTGGGAATGGGTCCAAGAGAAACATGAGCCAGAGCTGTGGAGAAGACCAGGGACTTCTCCCCACACTCAGCATAGGGTCTGTTTGGGGTCACACCAATGAGTATGTAGCTCTACAGGCCCTTCATGCCCCTCAACTAATTCTTTAGGAGTCCAAATTACAGTGTAGAAATTTGAATGTGCCTCCTTGTTCTTACTTGAGGATAAGTGTCACACCTCTCTGCTTGGTATTAAGTCCAGGAAAGTATTCCCACCTCTAACACAGGCCCAAACATGGAATTTTACATAAATACAAAATGTTCACTCTTGGTCACATACTCTAATCCCTAGAAAAGCAGCTCTTACCCAGGGGTGAATATCTGAATCACAGTTACCAAAAAGAGTGGATTGAATCATTAGGATGAAGGGAGGGGGAGTCGGAATAGGGGCAGCCTGGTCTTCTTTCCCCACACCCCACCCTCACACAAATTGTTTGAGAATATGTGCTCTAGGAAGAGTGTCACTCCCTTCTACCCCACCTCAAGTGCACGCCTGAGGAGAAATAGGAAAATGTGGATCTTCAAGAAACACAATCAGGCCAAGGCAGCTAGACTTGCAGGTTTTGGTAGCAGAATAAAGAGGTTCAAAGTTTTCCACTGCTTAGGTTGACACTTTTCTCTCTTCCCTCCCTCTTAGCACATATGTAAGACTCTCTGAGGTCTAAGCCTCAGAAATGCCACATATTTAGGAGGTGCTATCATACTTCGGAGGCCTATGCAGAGGTTCCCAGACATGCATGAGACTCACCTGAGGATCATACTTAATATGCACATTTCTAGGCCCTACACCAAGAGATTTAGACTCAATGCGCCCGGGGTGGGGCTCTAACTCCAGGAAAAGGAAATACAGAATGAATGACTTAGGCATCTAACCCACATTTTACATTAAAATCAAAACACAGGGTCAGTCTGGCTCGCCAAGATATAAGATCAGATGGGAGCAGGAGCCTGCACGTGCGTGAGTGCCCCTGCACCACATCCCTCTGCAGCCAAATGATTGATGGTAGTAAGTGACCAGATCAGAATTCACATTAAATCAAACACCCTGAAAACAGCAAGACACCCCCTTAGAGTTTACTCCAATTCCTGCATGCATTACTGATTCTAATTCTGGCATAAGCTACAACTCTAATTAGTTTGGAATTTTTCTTTTAATTCATTTTAGCTTAAGTTCAGTGGAAGTACTAAAACAGTTAACTCCGGTGAGAAACAAAACAAAAACTCCATGATCCTTTATGGCCTCCCAGCCATGCTTACTACCATTCAGGATTAACAAAGTTTGGTTTCTATATTTGTGATTTCTGATAAATAACACCTATAAAAAAACATATGCTCAGATTCTTTTTACTAAACGAGATAAGAAGATAGAAGATAATGCTGTGGTTTTCTTTCATGTGATCCCTGAATCATGTAAGAAGTGCTTCCATGAAACTCACTGTTGCAGCATACCTTGTACTATGGTCATTTTTACATGACAGAGGTTTTTACATGACAGATAAAAATCACTCATATCAAGGGTTGGGGAGAGGTGAAAACTGAACAGCAAGATAACATCAAGACTTCTATCAGTCACATCTGTCCCTATAATTTTGCTCTCTGTGTCAGTAATGGCTCAGCAAAGAAATTACTTTTACATAGTTATCTGTTCTCTTAATCACTGTACCACCGCTGGCAGTTACCGTGGTTATCTTGAAAAGGGTTCTGATCTTGATGCTTTTCTGGCTGCTCCTTCCTTCACAGGATACTTCACCACAAACATTTAAAGAACAAGCATAGAACTGTACAAGTCACAAGTCAAAGGCCTCAGGCCAGAAACAGTATTATCAGTCACAAACTGACTCTCTACAAAGTGGCAAAGTTATTTATATTTATTTATATTTATAAACCAAAATAATCAAAATTTCTACATTCTCATTCAGGCAAAAAAGATGTGAATTCAGGGAAGTCAGAGAAGGTTATTATTAAATGCCTCTAAGGAGTGTATTGCTTATAAAATAATAACTCCACTAAGTACATTATGAAGTGGCCCATATGGAAGCAGCTTGGTATGATAAAACAACAGGAATTTTTAAATCAGACAAACCTGGGTTTACTTCTGACTCCATCACTTACTTACTACTTGACCTTGAGCAAATCATTTAATTCATATCAGCCTCAGTTGTTTTCTAATTTTTAAAATGGTAGTAATAATGTCTATCTCAAAGATCGGATGTAAGGACCAGAGAGGACATTGGTAAATCGCACATGGTGTTGTTTGGCACATAGGCACTTAATGAACAGTTTGAAGTGTTCTAACACAATTGTTATTAGTTTTTTTAATTAAAATGTGACTAAAACTCACTCTTCCACTAAGTTTAACAATTTAAGTATTAATAAAGTATAGTTTCTTAATGTGTTTCTCTGGTAGTCTATTCTTTCCCCGCTTCTTGCTTGCTACTAACCAGGAAACCATATAACTGAACCAAACCTGGTAAAATTATGTGTAGAATAAAAAAAGAATAGATTTCACATGGGAGTATTTGAGGGGTTCTCCAGTGAATAAAGTACACAAGAATAGATACTGCACAGACCCAGGGATATCTCTTAGGTTATCTCACCAGCCAATTCAGCTTCCTACCTTTTTCTTGGCTAGGTTCCACCTACATGAGATTGCCAGATAAGCAATAGCTGATAAGAAAGATACCACAGTAACCTACCATTAGTAAACAGCTCACTTGCCAGCAAATGCCTAGTAATGTATTTAAGTGGAAAATATATATACACTTGTTTAGCAAGAAGCAATATTTGTAAATAAGCATATGCAGAAGTAGTTTCAACCAGACACAAAGGTTCACAGAACTTCCAGAAGGAGTTATGATAGGTAAGACTATACTCATTTCTAATAAATAATGCAGTGGTAATAGAGTGGTAGCATTTTCAATAATAAAAATCCTTGCTCTTCATTTTCAATTATCATTTGATATTTCATAGGATCAATCATTGGCACACTTAAAGTATACAGTACAATCACACAGTTGTCACAGAAATGACTAAGAGCAGTTAAAGAGATATGACTCCAAATTGAGAAAGGCAATTCATGGCATACAGCCATTCTCAAATTGTTTATGAGTATTTCTGTGAGATCACCACAAGAATCAGAGTCACATCTCTAAGCAATTGCTAATAAGGACGTCTGTTTGGGGATTGTAAGCCATGCTGGAAATTGTTGAGCAGAGTAGGGGAGAGGATGGTAGTTTTCACCTAATGACTGTTCTGGGGATCTCAGCCAACCATAGCCAGGGAAGCGAGGTGCAGAGTGGGATGTGTCAGTGCCACTGGCCCAAGGCTACCATCCAAGGCTGGAAGATTTCCTTAGCATGTGAAAGTCCCCATTCACAAGATCATGCGCAGAACTAACTAGAGTTAAAACAATGGTCAGAAGTAGTATAGTATTTATCTCACCAATATTTTGTCACTGATTTTCAAAAGTAAATAATTAGAAGCTAATTTTGCTAAAGATTCCTTGAAGAGAAAATGGAATCTTTGACAATGCTCTATAATGTAATATAGACGAGACTAGGGGCCTTATGGTCCAAAAAGATCAACAGATGCTAAAAGTAACTGATATAACAGAATTTGATATAGTTCCTGACAGTACACAGTGGCTCATTAATCAATAAATGTTTGTTATCTATGTGTATAGTGCTGCAGAAGATTTAAGAATAGAGAATAAAATGAGATCATTGCCAACATCAGTCAGGCCAAGAAGGATGTACAAGAGTAGGAGTCATTACAGAAATCCTCCTCCCTGACCTCTAGCTCCACAGCAAATCCAGAGCAGTGTTAACATAGCACGAGGGAGGCTCATCATTCTGACATCAGTGTTGGTCTCCAGGCTCAGATCAGGGGCTTCCTCCAAAGGCCAGATTTCCTGGGTTTGTTAATGTATCTCAGGTCATGCCAGATTACTCTTCCAATCCATTAGTGTGCACTATTGATCCTGCTGGGCCTTCTTTAGCTTTATGAACAATGCCTTACATGTAAAATACTTGAAAACTCCTAAATCATGATCTTTACAGGATTAGTCCAGATGGTGTATAGAAGTGTAATAACAATAATGTCTAACTTTAGGATTTAGTTTGGGTTCTCCAGAAGCAGACCCTAAGTAGGGAACAGCGGTAGAAAAGTGGAAAAGGAGACAAGGAAGAGAAGGCAGCTGCCAGAATGGGTGCCTGGAGCTGAATTCCCTGGGGAAAACTTGGGAAATGATGCAAAACACAGCTTCAGAATTATCTCATCTGAGCTAGGGTATTTTATATGTCAACTCTAGAGAGTTATTAAATGAGGGCTGATGAGGAAGGGGGAATATTAATTTGCCAGAACTGATCTGCTGGCCATGGACAAAGCAGCCTTTGATGGGCAGCCCTCAGACAGAGAGATGCAGATGCTGACAGCTGGAAGTCCAGGAGAGCAGAGTGGAAGGTCCTGGGGGTAAGGGTGGGTGGGGGCTGGCAGCATCTGCCACATCAACTTTCAGGAAAATTAGCCCTATTACTGTTTGTCCACTAGAATAAATGACAAATTAATTTGATGTGAAAGTACTAGGAAAAATAACAAATTCATTTTTAAAAAATAAAATGAAAACTGTAGCTTTTTTCTCACTGTTTACAAAGAACATTTTCAGCCAACACAAATGTTCAAGATATTTTTAGTATTTAACCTAAGAAAAGCTATCATAAATTTCGCTCCACTATTTATTTTGCTCATTTCTTAACCTATAATATTTAAAATATTAAAATACTTATTTGAAGCATGAAGTTTGGTTCCATTAATATGTTTCATGCATTTTAAAGTGCTGATTAGCATTTCCAATCTATATTTGGGCTTTTTTTTCAGTCAAAATAGTTTTTAAAGATTTATAAAAGGGTAAACTCAAGAAGTATTCACTGATCCAAAGTGTCCGTCTGTAATAGCAAGTGATATGTCCAACATATTCCCAGTACTATACCAGGCACTTAAAGGGGGACACAAAGAACTTTTAGACCCTATCCCCTTACCCTCAAGGAAAACACAATCTCGTGAAGGGAAGTGTCAGGGGAGACCAGCACACAAAACTATGGATATAGCCATAAGAGCAAGAGGAACTCGGAAGAGAACGAGACCAGTATATGCTACATTCACTCAAAGGAAGAGAAGGTGAGACCTTAACTGGACCTTTAAAAAGAAAGGAGAAAAGAAATTATTTTAATTAAAGGGAAAACAGTGTGAGTAAAGGCATCTAGGGGGCTATGACAGGGAAGACGTCAGTGAGGAGACTGTCTGGAAGGGAACCGGGGTACATATTGGGAAGCTATCTCGACCTAGGAGGTGTCTCCAACCTCCCATCTCTCTGGTTCTGTAGCCTAGGTTTCCTTCCCTCACTCTCTGTGCTCCGACCCCACTGGGCTTATTTCTGTTCCCACCTCAGGCCTTTGTGCTTCCCATTCACTCTGTCCAGACCACTCTTGCCTGGATCCTGGCAAGCATGCCCCTTCTCTTCATTCAGATCTTGGCTCAAATGTCAACTACCCCAGTACACACTGTCATAAAACCATGTTTTATCTTCCTGTGACATTTACTCAATAAGAAATATACTTAATTAATTTAATCTACCTACACCACTAAAAGATAAAATCCACAAGAGATCTCCTTTGCCTTCTTTGTCATTTATTACCAGCCTCTAAAATATTGCCTGGCACATGCGTGCCGTGTGATAAGGTAATGTGGGATTAAATGAGGTAAATAGAGTCACAGGAGCAGATAAGGGCCAGATTAATAATGCCTTGTAAGTCAAACAAAGAAGGCAAAAAGGAAATTCCTGTAGATGTCTGAGCGTGTCTCAGGAAGAACAGTAAAAGAATAGTATCTATGTACCAGCTATTTACAGAAATTATCCATAATCTTCCAGCAATCCCAAAAGGTAGACAGACACCTATTATTCCCATTTTATAGATAGGGAACCTTGGCCCCACTCATTAGGGGAAGTTCAAACTTTGATCACTCCAAAGTCCTCACTCTCCCCACTACCAATGCAGCAAAACAAGACTTCCTTTTCAAAATCAGGATAATTAGACAATTTTCAGAGAGTAAAAAAGCTAAAAGGAAAGTCAGCAACAAGCATTAGTATGTTCACCATACACAAGAAATTAACATATTATAAAGTCTGCTTTTCAAATCAGTAGAGAAGAGTGGACTTTTTATTACATAGTCTGTGGTTAACATTTAACTATTTTTGGGGGGGAGGATTAATTTATAGAACTAACTCCTGTTATACTCCAAAGTAATTCCAGATGGATTTGAGAGATAAATGTGAAGAGTGTGTGTGTATATATATATATATTTTATGCTAGAAAAAATGTAGGTATTTATATGATTAATTTTTTTTTTTCTGTCTTTTTTCATGACCGGCCACGGGATCGCAACCCTCAGTGTCGCGCCCGTACCGGGCCGGGACCGGCCACGGGATCGCAACCCTCAGTGTCGCGCCCGTACCGGGCCGGGACCGGCCACGGGATCGCAACCCTCAGTGTCGCGCCCGTACCGGGCCGGGACCGGCCACGGGATCGCAACCCTCGGTGTTGCTCCCGCCCCTCGCTCAGCCAGTGAGCGGCCGGTCTGTATGTGGGATCCTAACCCTCCGCGGAGCACCACCGCGCTTCCCAAGCGGCGCACTATAGCAGTGCGCCACCAGGCCGGCCCATATATGATTAATTTTTTAAAGTCTTTTCCAGCACATATGCAAAGGCAGAATTCATCATATGGAAAAAGACTGATAGATTTGACAACATAAAAATTTTAAACATCTGTTCATTATTTTAAAAACATACCCTAAAATTAAAGGCAATGTTAAATGGAAAGAAATAGTTGCCTATGTAAGATAGAAAAATTATTTTTCTTCATATATTAAAAACTGTTACAGATCAATAAGAAAAAGACACGAATCCTCAGGGTGTAAAGCAATTCACAATGGAAGAAATACAAACTGGCAATAAATACAAGAAAATATTTACCACTATTAAAAATCAAATAAATCCAAATTAAAACAATAATATAACACCTTGTATCTACCAAATTTGGGGAGAGTGTTTTAAAATTATAATTGCCTATGGTTGCGAAGGATACAGGAAAACTGGTGCTCTCGTCCTCTGCTCCTGGGAATGTATTAGATTAATCTTTTGAGCAGGTAATTTGGCAAAACACATACAAAGCCTTCAAAAAATTACATTCCTTTCAAGGAATATGTACTCCAGAATAGCCACGGAGTTATACATTGCTTACAACAGTAAAAAAAGAAAGAAAGAAAAAAATAGGAAATCATCAAACAAATTACAGTGTCTCCATATCACAATTCTATGCAAAATATACGTGTGTGTGTGTGCATAATAATTTAGGGATGTAATCAAAACACAATATATTACATTGTTAAAAGTCAAACTTCAAAACTAGGTATAATATGATTTTGTAATGTTTTGTAATGTTTAAGTATATATACACACACACAAAAAGAAAAAAGACTAAAAGCTTTTCAGAAGGAATCATACTGAACTTGAACAAGGAATATCTCCGAGCAGCAGATTATGGAGTTTTTATCTTCTTTATACTTCTCAATATTTTTCACATTTTTAACAAAAAGTAAGGTTTACTCCCCAATTTTTTAAGGCCGGTCTTGTTTTGTTTCTAATAGTTTAGAAAAGGGAATCAGAATCTAGTGAAATTTTTTCAGTGATGAGAAATGCCCCCTTCAATATGCAATCTATAACTCGCCTTTATAAACTGTCTGACCTTCCTTCCCTGTTGTTTCCCTGGTTTCACTAAAGGACAGCAGGACCAGGAGAGAACTCCCAGCAGAGAGGTGCACTGGGTGACCACAATCTTCAATTTCATTCTGAACTCCGTCCTTCAATAAGTCACTCATCTTGCTCTACTTAGATTCTTCAGTTATATAAAGATGTTTTGCTGCTTATTCCCTTGATTCAAACACTAATTCAGCAATAAAGTGCAAATCATTATACATAATTAGGGAGTCTCTATGCAGTGGGCTTCAGATCCAATTAACTTTAAATAAAATGGCTTAATGTAAAGTAGCTCAGATTAAGGTGCAATTAGTATTAAGAGCACTCAAATAACTTGGACAAGAAGTAGTGGGTGAACAGTGCTTTCACAAGGAAGATCTCAACTGTTGCCACATTTGCTGATTTTTAACATGTTTTCATGCTTTTAAAATCACCTTTGACACATGAATTCACATTACTAAACATTTATTAAATTACTCTCATAGAACAGAAATTATACTTAACAAAAAGAGAAGTGCATTCTCTAAAAAATAAAAACAAACAACAAAAATAGAGCAACACAAAAAAATAGAAGAGTTAATATGAGATGTGTTGCATTCATTCTTTGGCCCTCTGTTACCATGATACTCAGATCTTAAATACCACCCAGAGGGGCAATGATAAGAGAAAGATAACTTCCGTGTATTGAAATCGGCAGGGCCAAAGAGGGGAAACAGTAGCAGATCCTCTCAGTGTTCTTCCAACCTCACTGCCTTTTTGAGGTATTGCCAATTATGCTATCAAGATATCTTTATCAACCCCAAAAGTAGCAGACAAATTTAGTTTACGTTGTATCGTCTAAGTTAGTCTAAGAGGTAACCAGAGACATGGTGGAGAGCTAACTCTGCCACTCAAAAAATAATTCCTCCTGTTACTAAACACTCTGCTAGAAAATGCAGAAAGAAGCAATGGGACTTTCCAAATGCTATGACATCTATAAGTGTTTAAAAGTCACTAGCTCTTAAAGGAAAAATTGTACATGCCAAAAAAGTCACATGACTAACAGCTCACTTATCAGAGTGCTATGCAGAATAAAAAACTACTTTGACACTGTCCCTTATATGCAGAATTTAATATAAAGTTTACAGTTAATAAAAGTTGTATTGTTTATACACAGGGTGACTTTAAGTTCTGGTTTATCTAGATTCCACCTGGTCTTCCAGTGTAATTTTCCCCTGTCACACTCAACAATGTCCTGATCTGGATGATTACTTACATGATCACCTATGTATACAATAATTTGTGACAATAAAAGGAAATTTTATGATACCTTATGGTATAAAGCCCCTAAACTTCTTAAATAGACAAAGTTGTTAGAGTTAATTCAGCTGTGACTTGAATTTTACCAATGAGCAGAAAAAATTAGAATATTATTTCTGGTTTTTAAAGTAACACATAAGTTAAGTCCAAAAATTCTACAAATAGATATCATATGACAAGCTACCTAAAAACATACAATAATATATCACATTTATCTATCTGTTATCAGACTAATAGTCACAGGCTATCTTCAGTAACTGATAAGGACTGACTTAGAGAGCTCCCTTCCCTCCCTGCCAAAGTAGGCAACAAGCAGGTAGTGTGCCAGCTTCCTGTGCCAATCAGTCACCAGCCATGCTCACCTTCCCCAGGAGCTCAGACTCCCACCTAACATGAAGGACCTTCCCATACCATTGGGGACAGCATGGGGGGACTACACCAGCTGCCTCTTTCCCTCCCCGCCACTGAAGATAACAGCCCTGCCCAACTCAGTGACATCCCCCTACCCCCACTGCCCCATCAGACAGTGAGCAGGGAGTGCTCCAGTCCCCTGCACCAGTTGGTCACCTTGATCCATGCCCACCTTCTTGGGTAGCTCAGAGTCCCACCTGACATAGCAGAGAAATACTGGAATTAAAGGGCACTTTAGACCAAATGGACTTTACAGACATTATAGAACATTTCATCCAACAAGTACAGAATATACATTCTTCTCATCATCACACAGATCATTCTCCAGTATAAAACACATATTAGACCACGAATCAAGTATCAACAAATTTTAAAAGACTGAAATCATATGAAGTATATTTTCAGACCGTGATAGAATAAAATTAGAAATTAACAACAAACAAAACTTTGGAAACTATACAAATAAGTGGAAATTAAATAACATGCCCCTGAATGACCAATAGGTCAAAGAAGAAATAAAGCAGGAATTTAAAATATTCCTTGAAAAAAATGAAAATACAAGCACAACTTACCAAAACCTATGGGATACTGCAAAAGTAGATTTAAAAGAAAGATTACTGCAATAAGCACTTACATCAAAAAAGCTGAAAGTTCCCAAATAAACAATCTAATGTTATACCTCAAGGAACTAGAAAAGCAAGAACAATCCAACCCCAAAATTTGTAGACAGAAAGGAATCAGAAAGATCAGAGCAGAACTGAATGAAATAGAAACCAAAAAAAAAAAAAACATACAAAAGATCAATGAAACAAAAAGTTGGTTTTTTGAGAGGATAAACAAACCATTAGGTAGACTAATAAGAAAAGATCCAAATATCAAAAATCAAAAGTAGATATCTCAATCAAATCCACAGAAATAAAAAAAAAAACATTAGAAATCATTATGAACAACTATCCGCCAACAAATTTGAAAATCTAGAGAAAACTGATAAATTTCCAGACACATACAGCCTACCAAGACTGAACCAAGAAGAAATAGAAAACCTGAACAGACCAAAAATGAGTAACAAGATTGAAGCAGTAATCAGCGGTCTTACAGCAAAGAAAAATCCAGGACCAAATGGTATCACTGCTGAATTCTGCCAAGCTTTTAAAAAAGACTTAATACCAGTTCTCCTCAAACTACTCCAAAAAAATTGAAGGAGAGGGTATTCTCCCAAACTCATTCTATGAGGTTTGCATAACCCTGATACCAACACCAGACAAAGAAACACAAAAAAAGAAAACTATAGGCCAATATTCTTGATGAATTTAGATGCAAAAATTCTCAACGAAGTATTATCAAACAGAATCCAACAGCATATCAAAAAGATTATATACCACAACTAAGTGGGATTCATCCCAGGGAAGCAAGGATGGTTCAACATATGCGAAGCAATAAATATGATACACCACATCAACAAAATGAAAGATATAAACTACATGATCATCTCAATAGATGCAGAAAAAGTATTTGATAAAATTTAGCACTGCTTTATGATAAAAAACACTCAACAGATTAAGTACAGAAGGAAAGTATCTCAACAGATATAAGCCTCAGGGGGAAAAGTGGAAAGCTTTTCCTCTAAGAATGAGAACAAGAGAAGGATGCCCACTCTCACCACTTCTATTTAACATAGTAGTGGAAGTTCTAGCCAGAGCAATTACATAAGAGAAAGGAATAAAGAGTATCTAAACTGGAAAAGAGGAAGTCAAATTGTCCCTGTTTGCAGATGACATGATCTTATATATAGAAAAATCTAAAGATTCCACAAAAAAATTCTTAGAGCTGATAAACTCTCAAAAGTGGCAGGATATAAAATCAATACACAAAAGTCAGTAGCATTTCCATATACCAACAAAAACCAACAGAAAAGGAAATCAAGAATGCAATCCCATTTATAATAGCTACCAAAAAAAAAAAAAAAAAAACCTAGGAATGAATTTAACCAAGGAGGTGAAAAATCTCTACAATTCTACAATGACAAATACAAAACACTGATGAAAGAAATGAAAGAGGACACCAAAAGATGTAAAGACATTCCATACTCATGGATTGGTAGAATTAATGTTGTAAAAATGTCCATACTACTCAAAGCAATCTACAGACTTAATGCAATCTCTATAAAATTACCAATGACATTCTTCACAGAAATAGAGAAAGCAATCCTAAAATTCATATGAACAACAAAAGACCTCAAATAACCAGAGCAATCCTGAGCAAAAAAGTAAAGCAGGAAGCATTACACTACCTGACTCCAAATTATACTACAAAGCTATAGTAACCAAAACAGCATGGTACAGGCATAAAATCACACAGACCAATGGAACAGAATAGAAAGTCTAGAAATAAATGCACGTACTTACAGCCAATTGATCTTTGATAAAGGCTCTGAAAACATACACTGGGGAAAGAACAGCCTCTTCAATAAATGGTGCTGGGAAAATTGGATATTCATGTGTAGAAGAATGAAAGTAGGCCCCTATCTCTCATCGTATACAACAATCAATTCAAAATGGATTAAAGGGGCCAACCCCATGGCTCACTTGGGAGAGTGAGGCGCTGGGAGCGCAGCGGCGCTTCCGCCGTGGGTTCGGATCCTATATAGGGATGGCCGGTGCGCTCACTGGCTGAGCGCAGTGTGGGCAACATCAAGCCAAGGGTTACGATCCCCTTACCCATCACATAAAAAAAAAATGGATTAAAGATTTAAACATAAGACCTGAAACTATAAAATTTCTAGAAGAAAACAAAGAGGAAACACTCCAGGATATAAGGCCATGCAAAGATTTTATGAATAAGGCCTCAAAAGCACAGGTAACAAAAGTGAAAATAAACAAATGGTATTATATTGAACTAAAAAGCTTCTACACAGCAAAGGAAAAAGTCAACAGAGCAAAGAAACAACCTACAGAATGAGAGGAAATATTTGCAAACTATAAGCATCCAACAAGGGGCTAATTTCCAGAATATACAAGGAACTGAAACAACTCAATAGTAGAAAAACAAATAACCCAATTTAAAAATGAGCAAAGGAGCTCAACAGACATTTCCCAAAAGAAGATATATAAATGGCCAAGAGTATATGAAAAAATGATCAACATCACTAATCATCAGGGAAATTCAAATCAAAACCACACTGAGATAGCATCTCACCCTGGTTAGACTGGCCATTATCAGAAAGACAGAAAATAACAAATGCTGGTGAGGATGTAGAGAAAGGGGAACCCTTATACATTGTTGGTGGGATTGTAAATTAATACAGCCATTATGGAAAACAGTATGGAGATTTCTCAAACAATCACAGCTAGAACTACCATACAATCCAGCAATCCCACTACTTGGTATACACCCAAAGAAATGGAAAGCATTATGTCAAAGGGATGCCTGCACCTCCATATTACTGTAGCTCCATTCACAATAGCTAACATATTGAACCAACCTAAATGACCATCGACAGATAACTGGATAAAGAAAATGTGATACATATACACAATGGAATACTACTCAGCCATAAAAAAGAATGAAATACTGTCATTTGCAACAACATGGATAAGCTTGGAGAAAATGATGTTAAAAGAAATAAGCCAGGCAAAGAAAGAGTAATATCAAATGTCCTCATTCATAAGTGGGAGCTAAAAAAAAAAAAGAGAGAACAAAACAAAACAAGCAAGCAAACAAATAAATAATAAGTCGAACTGTTAAAAGGAGAGAGAAGAACTATGGTTACTAGAGGTGGGAAAGGGGATGGTGGAGGAGGGATGGTGAAAGGCTGATAAAGGACACAAAAGTATAGCGAAATAAGAAAAATAAGCCCTAATGCTGTATAACTGACCAGAAATCTATAATCAATAATGTTTTACTGAATGTAACCAAATGACTATGAGAGAGGAGATCAAATGTGCATGTCACAAAGAAATAATTAAGTTTGGCAATGAAGAATAGGCTAATTACCCTGAATAGATTAATACACATCGACACATATATTGAAATATAACTCTCTACCCAATAAATATGTACGATCAATATGTTCAAATAAAAAAATTTTTAAAAATAACTGTCTGCGGGCCGTCCCGGTGGCGCACTGCTACAGTGCGCCGCTTGGGAGCGCGGTGGCACTCCCGCCGAGGGTTCGGATCCCACATGCAGACCGGTTCCCGCTCACTGGCTGAGCGAGGTGCAGATGCAGCACCGAGGTTTGCGATCCCGTTGCCGGTCCCGGTCCGGTACGGGCGCGACACTGAGGGTTGCGATCCATTGCCGGACACGAAAAAAAGACAAAAAGGAAAAAAATAAATAAATAAATAAATAAAATAACTGTCTGGGGCAAATATAATCATAATATAGCTATCTGTTTTGAGTACTCCTTAAACACAATTTATGAAACTTTCTAATGGAGAAAACTTTTTCCTTTAAGTTTCTCTAACACTGAATTTTATAAATAGCATCAATCCTCTTCATCATATACAGTGTCTTCCAACCATGAAATGGGAATATTATTATTGCTAAATAACTGTGAAAAAAAATAATCATTAGCAAATGCTTTGAGAAATTACCAGAGAGTGCAAATTCTTATGTCTGCTCAGCAGGGGTCTGGGAGCAAAATAATTAACTAAAAACTCAAAAGACTTCATAGAAAAGATACCTAAAATATCCTCTTCATACAACCATCTCTTACCAAGACATTATTGAGCATCTACTATATGCCAGGAATATGTATGCTACATTTGTAATAGACCTTAGCTGTGTTTGGCTTGTCTACTTTTAAGTATCCCTGTTGTTTGGAATCTACTCTTCCCCAACCTCAGCCTATGGGGTTAGGATGAAAGTCCCTGACCTGGCTCCAGAAGAAGAGCATGTGATATGTTCTATTCTCCTGGTCATCTTAGTTGGTCTGGGGATGAACAGACACATAGTTTATGCTATATCAAGCAGGCCTCATCAGAGCTAATCTCAGATACTTTTCCTGAGCAACCATTTTTTTCCATTGTACTCAAACCTAAGAGGATACAGGGATTTAAACCACTACAGGCAAACTGTTCCCATATCAAGCCTGAAACTGGTACCAACACAGATGAAGGAGAAACAAAATATGGAGAGAGAAAAACTGGGGCCTCATTACCTAATAGGACCCCTACATCCAGCTCTACTAAAATGTCTTCCTCTTTAGTCTGCCTTTAAATGGGCCAATAATTTCCCACTTTGCATTTTCTGCCTTTTGTAACTAACAGTCTTAATAGATCTGACTTTAGTAGAAAGAAACTAAAGACAACTAACAGCTTGTACTTCCTTTTCTTTTTATTTCTGTATCTCTTTTCATTCATTATTCTCATCACTTCAATAACCATAAAGTCAAGCTAGTATTCATAAGGAAAATATGTATTATTGTCGACTATATAAATAACAAATGTTTCAAACTAATTCTCTAAGTCATTGTTTTTAGTTGTGATACTAATTATTATGATCATAGCATCATCAGGAGGAACTGGTTGACTCTCATAACCATTTAACAGGCTTTTAAAAGTTATAGATGTGATCTAAATCATTAAACATGGCATGTAACTCATCTATCTTTAGACTCTGCTTAATTTAATTACTCAACAAGAAGACAATTAATTATCACTTAAAAGGGAAAATCCTAAAGTTTGCTTTATCGGTTGTCCTAATGATATGTATACAATTCCATTAAACTAAAAAAAGAGTGCCATAAATTTTTTTTAATAAACTGCTATACAAATTCCTTTTTCTGTATTTTAAATTATTAATTCACTCATTTCAAAACCAAGCTTTCTTCAGCCAATTCTTCATTTGATATAAACTAAATAAAGGTAAGACATTTTAATGTCTCATATATAAACTTTTTCATTAAAATACCATAACAATTTTAACATTTATTTTAAAAGTTATAACTGGGTTAAAAATTCAATCTAATTTAAATGACACGTTAAGAATTTACAAAATTAAATATGAGGCACATCTTTGGGAGTCTTATTTACGTCCAAGTTTTCTCTTCTTCCATGGAAGCCTCCATTTAATTCTTATTTATTTAACCTCAGCTGAAATAAGAATCAAGGTGGGAAGAGGAGGAAGAAGAAAAAGTAACGTATTTCAGCATCTTCTATCTCAGGCACAGAGCTTGTGGTACATTTTAAAAAGTCACAATTCTTTGCAGGTCATTCTATCAAGAAGTGGTTTGTTTTCTGTTATTATAACAGAATACATAAAACTGGGTAATTTATTTTTAAAATTTTTTAAACAAAATGTATTTCTTATAGTTCTGGAGGCTGGGATGTCCAATATCAAGGTGCTGGTATCTGGTGAGAGCCTTCTTGCTGCATCATAACGTGGCAGAGGGCTTCACATGGCACAAAGGCAAGTGTGTGCATATTAGCTCAGGTCCCTCTTGCTCCTCTTCTTATAAAGCCACCAGTCATGAGGGTCCCACCCTGATGACCTTATCCAATTCTAAATATCTCCCAAAGGCCCCATCTTCAATCAACATGTAAATTTGGGGATTAAGTTTCCAACACTTGAAATTCTGAGGTTACATTCAGACCATAGCAGGAATTATTCATCTACCCCTTAAATTTGGGTTGATCTTGTGGCTTGCTTTGACAAATATAATACAGCACAAGTAGCACTGTGTAAGTTCTAAGCATCAGCCTCAGGAGGCCTTGCAGCTTTCACTCTCTTGCTTGGAAAGACTGCCATGTGAACATCTCTGAGCTAGTTCACTGGAGAAGCCCCATGGAAAAGAAACAAAGTAGCCCATCTGATAGCCTGACAACTGCCAGACGAATGAGTGAGGCCATCTTACAACATCCAGTCTCTGCCAAGCCACCAGCTGACCACTACTGCAGGAGTCAGCCCAGGCCAGACCAAACATGTGCTTTTTGCATTGCTCTTACAACCTCCCAGACAATAAATTACATTTTCATTTTTGCCTTGTGATCTACTCCACACCAAGTTTTATATCAACTGAAAACACCTCGACTTCAATATCCTAAAACATATCTCTATGGAAATTGAAGTTCACTGAAGAACCCATCTAAGCATTTCTCATCTCATGAGGTATGCTCAACAGCCCCATGAGGCAGGAGCAAGAGGGGCTGGCTTCCTGTCTATTTCTCTGATTAGGTGAAGAAACTGCAGAGCAAATGTCCTCAATCACAGACCCTTCTAGTTTCCTTTTAGCCCACCATATGCCATCTTCCTCAGGGACAGGGTTACATAATGCCAAAAACATTGAGTACAACTATATTTCTCTCCTTTCTATTATATGCCCTTGCCTTTGCATTTTTCCATTCATTCCTTAGCACTGTCTCCCCTTTCCTGGTCTATTTATATCAAGTTCCTTCAGGCACATATCTAAACTTGCCTATGCACAATAAGCCCAAAGTCAGATTTTAATAATTTCTAATTAATCCTTCTGTGTTCGGCTACATCCATCACTGCTCCCTCTCCTCTCAAATGACCCCCACTAGAAAACTGGTGAATCATTAGTACAACTTGGAAACCAGATTTCTTCTCTTTTAATATTTACATGGGCTGTTTGTTTGCAAGGAATTCCTAGCTTTTCACCTCACTAAGCTGATCCAGTCAGCTGATCATTTGTTTTGCAGCTCAGTTTCAAGGTCAGAAGACTTGATCAGCAGTACTGCAGTCATTTATTCAATGTACCTGTTCCTATCAGAGAACAAACTTTCTGTGTAAGGTTTAACCTTGGGAGAAAAATTAAGTTGCTGGGGAAAATAGCTGAAGCTCTATGCAGAGGTTGTGCTGGTGGTGATTTAAAAGGATGTCTGGCAGCCTGGTATAGCAAAAATAATGCTAGAAGGGATCAGACATCTCAACCAGCCACATACCACCTTTGGGCCTCTATCTAAGATGGCTGGCCTGGGTGACACTTCTGGTAGCATCAGCTGTAAAATTCTATGATCTACTGACTTTTTCTCTTATCCTTATCAAAGTGATCTTTTTAAAAAACTGTTCAATTCTCAATAAGTATTTTTAAAGCATGAAAATTCTAAATATACAATCTTCTCAAAGTTGGGCCACTTTGAAAAAGCTCCAAAAAGCTTCACCAAAATGCATTTTTAAAAGTATTTTTAAACAGTATAATAGAGAGAATGGAGACTAATGCAGGTAATAAATGCTAAGTCACAAATACTGCAAATGAGGCAAAATAATGGCTCATTTCATCTTTATCTATATATTGGTAATAGAAACTTGGCAACAAATCAATGAAATGCCCTTTAATATCTTATACAATATACAAACAACTGGGATAGCAGTAATTCTTCAACTTCCAAGTAAAATAGTCCAGATTTGAATTTTAATAAAACTTCAAATGATTCTCCCTTACCAGAATAAAATATGGTGTTTAGTTGCTAGCCAAAACTCATTTTTATATAATTTATAACTGCATACATAAAATAAATGAAAAATGTTTGACAATAACATGCTGTTAAAAATAAATGCTTTTCTTATGCTTTCAAGTTCATTTTGTGCATATGTAGTTTTTGATAGATTGTTTTTAAAAAGTAGTATTTATAAAACTATCACTGTAGTAACAGCAAGCCAAACAGCATAAATCTAAGAACCTATGATGCTAAAGAAATTTTAACATCATTCTCCTCTTTTTTCAACTTCCATCTCTCTTATTGTCTTTACAATAGACATGGTTGTATATCACAACATGAGAGGGAGGTAAAGGTCTATCACCATGTTACTATGATCTATGGGGCTGGGCCTATGGACCAGAACTCCCTGAATATGTATGTTTTCTCTAGGATCAATACAATAAAAAGCAAAACTAAACAAGTAGATCAAAATTGCCTGATGTGTTCTTAAAATTCAGTTCAGAATCATCTTAGAAGATAAGGTTTATGCAATGGGAGAAAATTTGGTGGTGACCCTTGCCACAGATATGACTGAATTCTGTTCAAAAGAGGAAGCCAAGCTAAAACAGATGACCCGGCTGAGTAACATTCTGAAGTGATATATTTTATTGTGCTCAAATGGCACATTTGAAGAACTGGATGAGAGGCAGAGGTTAACCGGGACATTTATCTTTTAGTGGATCAAAAGCACAGATGTTGATAATTTAGTCACTGAATTGGTCCTTGGTTGTCCAAATCAGGATTCAGCTGAAGAAGGATGGGCCCTATTAAGGAAGGCTAGGACATGAAGTCTAAATACAGACTTACCCAAGTGGGGAGGTGACAAGTGAAGGATATCAAGTGAGCAAGTCTATGCTAGGCAGTGAGTACAGTTCAATAGAGGTCTAAGTAACTAAGCTCTTGGCATTAGAAAGACGTGGAAGGAGGTGAATTAAAACCCAGCCAACTACGCTGTACCAGAGAAGACTGTAGAACCAAGATGGAGCCCAAAGCCAAAATAACTGGCTACCAAACACGTTGGAAAGAAGGCGATAATGCAGAAGTTTGGTCACAAGGAACAAGAAAAAGGTCTATTATTAGCATTAGACAAAGGCACAGCAAAACCAACCAAAGGTTGATTTGTTGTAAACAATCAGGCTAAATCACTAAGAACAGGATTGGTACCAAAACCTAAAGCAGGGCAGATTGGTGGGAACCCACTTTTGGGGATTAAGTAGCTTCAGCTATGAAAAAACAGCAGAGTGTTTGGAAAGAGGGGCAAAGTTAAAAGGAAGAGTTGGATTTAGTTAGATAGAGAAGAATGGGCAAGCATTTCAGATGAGAGGAAACTATTGCCAGGTGCCAGTCACAAACACAGATGCAAGGAAAGGTCTTATTCCATTAGCCCAATGTTGTTTATCAAAATTTCTTCCCCATTTTCCTTAAACTAAATAAGGAAATCTGTTTACTGACCTGAATATTTATGAGCTTTATTAAGTTACTTGCTCCCAGAATATTAGCCAAAAGAGGACATTGACTAACAAAGGAATATTTATCCTGGTGACTGATCAATTCAGTTATCCAAAAGAATATTCACAATGACCACAGGACTGGCTGCAAAAATTCTATCTTAAGCACAAATAATGTTCAGAATGGTATTTAGCTTAAGTTCTAAACAAAAACCCAAAGGAGGGCAGGGGGAGCACGGCATTATAGTACAAAAAAAGTGACAGGCTATCCAATTGAGCCCCTCTATAATTAACTCAGGTAGCTCCTAAGTGCTAATAATTTCAGGCCTTTAAGTAATGCTGTCTACCCTCCTTCTCTTCGTCACACTAATGCTCAAAAGTAAACTCATTTCTTCTATACTTCAGCAAAATTATAGCATACAAGTCCTAGAATACAAGTATACAAATGTGGTCCTTGTATACAAGGTTTTATAATATTATGTGCATATTTCTTCATACGTAAATGTTAATATAAATTATGGCATCCAGAAAACTTTATTTCAAATTCTTGCATGATATGCTTTTTCAAGCATTGCAATTCTCAATAACAGCTAATTTGAAAAGATTTTTCCTTGGAAACTAAAGAAGCATGAAGACTTTCAGCTAGTCAACAATCTGAAGTAATTTAATTAAAAATGGGCCATTTTCTTCTTTCAGGAAATCTAGAGATGAGGCTGAGGCAGAGAGAAGCTCTGCTCAGTAACAAATCAGTAAATGTTTAGACTGATGTATGGATTGACTTGATACTCCATTTGTTGGGAAAAAGTAGACTTACTTTCCACCCCATACTACTGCTGGCCACACCTACTGTGGGTCCCATAAGAAGCTTGATATTCCAAGTTCATTTCAGTTCAGTATACCCTCCTTCTTTGACAAATATCTTTTGTGTATCTGCTTCAGGCCATGAATTATGCTCAGGGCTAAGCATGCAGTGTTGAACTAACATAAGGCCTGTTCTCATGGAATCTCTGAACTCATAGGCTGGTAGTATACATAAGACTCTCCCAAGGGAACATTAAAAATTCATATTCCTAGGCCAAGTGCATCCCCCAAAGACCCCAGATGGTCTTTCAGAGTACACCCTGAGAAACTGGTTCATATGAAATTCCCTGCAGATAGATTCTAGATTCAATATGTGTCTGTGTTACCACTCAATCTACAGCCCTAAGCAGGTAGCAGGTATTTCAATAGGTGTTAAATGAATCTACAAACAAGAGAAAGAGAAATGAAGAGACAATCCCTCTACCATGAGGTAGGTGCAATGTGAGAGGTGCCATAAAAGCATAAACACGGGTATATAATATAGCTTGGGTAAAAGCAGAGACAACTTCCTGGAGAAAGCAGTCCCTGAACAAGTCTTACAAGATAAGTAGGAAGGAGCCAGGCAAGGAGGGTGTATTAGTCCATTTCTGTTGCTTATAACAAAATACCTAAAACCGGGTGACTTACAAAGAAAACAAAATTTATTGCTTACAGTTTCTGAGGCTAGGAAGTCCAAAGTCCAGGGAACACAGCTGGTGAAGGTCTTGGTGGTGGTGACAGTGATGGCAGGGTATCACATTGTGAAAATGGTCGAGCAGAGAGAGAGAGTCTCTCCTTTTCTTTTCAAGCCCTCAGAAGCACACCCCTGACCACCATTTTTAATCCATTCACTACTGCACAGTCCTGCAATCCAATCACCTCTTCAAGGCTCCACCTTTCAATTACCATAATAGGATTTCTCACCTTCTTAACAGTCACAGTGGGGGCTAAGTTTCTAACACATAAAACTTGGGGGACACAATACAAACTTCAGTGAGTTTTGATGGGGCATAATTCAATCCACTACAGAGGGGTATTACAAACAGAGACAACAAGAACAGTCAAAGTAAGAAAAAGCAAGATTTGGGCAGAAACTACATGTTTTTTTGCTACAGTTTCTTAAGGCAAGAAATTATGCTGGTGTTTCACCTACATTATCTCCAACCCAGATAGCCCACTTCAAGTTAAGTATTATTTTACATATGAGGAAAGTGAGGCTCAGAGAGATTAAAATTAGTCCTAGGAAATGGTAAGTCCTCAAAAAATTAAACATACAATTACCATATGATCCAGCAATTCCAATTCCAGGTATATACCCAAAAGAATTGAAGGGAGGGAATCCAACAGGTATTTGTACACTCATGTTCATCACAGCAATATTCACAACAGTCAAAAGGTGGAAACAACCCGAGTGTCCATCATCACATGAATATATAAACAAAATGTGGCACATACATACAATGGGATATTATTCAGACTTAAAAAGAAATGAAATTCTGATACCTGCTACAATGTGGATGAAACTTGGGATATTATGCTAAGTGAAATAAGCTATTCATGAAAGGACAAATATTGTACGATTCCATTTATATGAGGTACTTAGGATAGTCTTACGATAGAGACAGAAAGTAGAATAGTGTCTGCCAGAAAGTAGATAGGCTGGGGACAGGGTTGGGGCAGGGGACAGAGAGTTAGTGTTTGATGGGTACAGAGTTTCAATGGGAGAAGATGAAAAAGTTTCGGAGACGGATGGTGGTGATGGTTGTAGAACAGCGTGAATGTATTTAATGCCACGGAACTGTATACTAAAACTGGTTAAAATGGTCAGTTTTATGTAATTTTTATTTATATAGCTGCACTGGGATTCAGGCCTAGTTCTGCTTCCTAAAGGGAGCAACTAGTTGACCCTCAGGCCCAAAGTAGGAGAGGTTTAAAGAAAGGGCTTTGGCCAAAGCTACCAACAACCCTAGACCCATAATCTTAATTTTTAGTGACTGGCATCTTATCAACATCTCTACATATCTGAACGTTGAAGAAAAATCGATCAGTATGAAAATTTTAAATGAAAGAAGCAATGTGATACATTATTCCTAAAAGCAAAGTGATTTTAAAATGATAGTTACAGACTTTCATCCCCTCTTTTAATCTACAATAAATGCAAATGAATGAGCATATTAAATGCTTCCTCTTTTTTAATCACTACCATACCATTCCAGGCATATGGATCGTTTATAAAGGCATAACAAACAGATAACAGTTACAGAGGTGGTAAAATAATATGTAGTCAGATAACAATCTAGAGCAGGATTGGTACTCTCCAGCTGATGTGTCAGAGTTTGGCTGGCAGGGGTAGGCTGCTGCACACAATAGTACCACTTCCCCACCATCCTCTCTGCTCCCTCCCCCACCCTGCCACACTGTAGCTGTTGCAACAGGGGTTGCCAGGAATTGAAAGGCACATTGCTTTGAATGACATTTTTGCCCTCATTCCCCATGCCATTATATGCCTCCCACCTCCAACCATCCCCACCCACTACATCAAATACAAGGCCAAAGCCTGACATTGAATTCATTCATTGTATTTGCTACAGCTTTCAAATACACGGCAAAATCAAATGCTAACCATCTTTATTTACACACCAGAGGAGAGTCACTGGAAATTGTTCTACATTCACCTTTTACTATTAATGGCAAATTCAGATGCTAGGCCATGAGCAATTAATCACGTGGCCTCACACTAGTACAGAGACTCAATCTTAAAATATAATCATCAGGGCTTGGTGAGGTAACATCAGGTGAATGGAGCCAGGAGCCAATTTGCCTTCTATTTAACCTTGTGTGGATGTAAAGGCCCGTTGAACTTCATCCAAAGCTATACCTTCCTGCCCTCCTGGTCTTCTCTGATGCCTATTTCCACAGCAGGACCTCCAGGTTGGTGCATGAGAGAAGTGAAATCACTCCCACTGGAACCAATGTCGTTTCTCCCCCACTATTTCTTCTGGTTTTCACCACTTTCTCCAGTTCTTATCTCTTCCTTCTCTTATAACTTGTATCCAGATATAGGTATCATTGGAAAAGTCTTCCATGGATCATGGGAAACATTTCCCAGAGCAGTAACATTAACCATGGTGGTTCAGGCACATGCTTTCCCATAAAAACCAATTACTTCAAATAGATCACTGCAGCCAATCAGAACACTGCTTTTCTTCCAGGCATCTAGTTAATCAATACTTCCATTACTGCGCAGTAGAAAAAATCTTCAGGTTCTAAGTTGGTTATTGCTTGATATTCATAAGCCACTCCATTACCAAAAACATCTCTACTGACTGGTTTTATTTTTTCTATGTACTTCTGTACGTAGAACTGCTCCCAAAGTCTGAAGTTTCCAGAAAAATTCTGTATTTGTGTAACAAAAATTGCATTCACATAAAACAGATGTCAAAGAGGGAACAAAACTTTTCCTCTACTCTCTTAGGTTTACTCCCTGGAAGTGTGTGAATTAAACTGACAAAAAACAGATTAGCAAGAGAAAAGAAGGAGTTTATTTACACATTCAATGCACATACATGTGGGAGAGTTCAGTGACAAGTGATTCAAAGGGGTAGTTAGAATTGGGGACTTATATACCTAACTTTGTAGGGGAAAAGGATAGGGGAGGAAAGTCTCCTGTGGGAAGAACAAATAGGTTTTTTTAGGAGAGACAAGTGGGTTTTCAGGAGAGCAAACAGGAGATTGAAAAAGTTTTTGATAGTGTTTGTTTATGCAGGTGCAAGTGTCATTCTGTCTTCATCGTGGTCATGAAACTCCCCCAGAGAGGGGATTTAATGTAGGTAGCCTTATTTCCCAGAAGTTGCTGCTTTTAATCAGATAAGGAAAGTTTCGAGATGTCTTCTTTCTGCATTTGTTGAATCCCAAATGTCTTCAGCTTAAAATAATCTTTATACCAACCCTGAGGTTGGTTCCACATGGGTCCCCACTCAGAGGATAAAGACCATGAGCAGGTAGGAATAGTTGTTGCCTAGAAGGTATGAACTGTCTTCTACAAGATGGGAAGGGAAAAATATAAGAAGCTCTCCTGGTGTGTATATGGTCTTCAGTTTTATCCTCTTAATGAAACCCACCTTCTCATCAAGTACTGTACAATGCTAATTTTTCTCATTCCAAATATCACTAAAAATTGTAAGCTTGCTCATTTGTTCCTATGTGTTCTCTATATCACACAAACATACTCTCATATTTACTGAGACAATTCTGGCAATCACATATTCTGTATTCCATGCAGAATTCACATTTTCTCAAATCATTCCTGCATTCCTTGAGTTCTATGTTCAGAAAAGCACCTTAGCTCACTGTCTGAACTAGAAACGGTTTAATTATGTTGGAGCAAGGAAAAATGGTGGGGTGAGACAGAGAGAGAACAAGAGAATGAGATCAGTTCTTTAAAACAAAAGGGTTAGAGCTGAATGGAACCATGGAGAAAGTCTGATTCAATCCTGTCGTGCTACTAATGAAGGAATTGCTAAATCTCAGAAAGGCTAAATTATTTGCCCATTGGCATACCACTACCTGGTAACTGAGCCAGCCTTCCTGGCTGCCAATGTGTGTGTATGTGGGGGGGAGGTATGTGTGTGTATTTAACTACTAACAGAAGCACTGAAAATCTGTGTTAAAAGGCAATTTCAGATATGTACTCCAATAGTCAGTGGCACTTCAGGAGCATCTGAGCGAGCTTGAACCCAAATGATAAATCTACTCCTATTTTAATGATCTCCCCCGAGAGACTGCCTCTTGGTAGATGTTTCTACATTTGACCAAACTGATTTAAGGCCAGTTCCACACATCCTAAAAGAGGTGTGTCAAATCTCCTTTACTATGCTTTAAACCCTCTTTATTTCTTCAAGGTCTGTGAGGAGTTTCTTCTTCTCAACCCCTGCCCACACCCACCATTGAATATTTTAAGAAAGGAGTATTTTAAGGTTATTTTTATTTTTCTGCTATTTCTTTTCTTTTCTTTTTTTTAATTTTAAAATCATTTTCCCATTTTTTAAGGTTATTTTGAAATGCCACTCTTCTACTTCTATTATTTCTTCAAATGTTTTGCTTTGAGCCTGTACTACTTTTGTAATCAGGAAAAAAGGGCAATACTGATATATTTTTAAATTTCCATTATTCCATGTCAACTGTACATCTCATAATTAGTTTGATCATATAGATTAGTAAATGTTCCTATAAAATTCAAGGTGAAGATTAAGAAAGACCAAAGAAAGCCAATTTTCTTTTCTGCTGTTTTCTAGACATTTTCCTTTTTTGTTATTATTTTGTTGTGGTTTTTAAATTGACAGAATGCCAACAATACCACAGACCCTGCATTTGCTACTCTGTTGTCTGATACCACCACCCAGAAATTAAAGGAGGCAGGGAGGAGGTTTCTACTCTGTGGACTGTGGCCTTGGGAACAGAGTCCCATCTGTCCTTTAATTCTCTCAATACCAGGTCTTCAGCATCAACTCATGTAGTCAGCACCTAGAGCATAAAACACATACCTTGCCTAGCATAACACAAAATACCAGAGACATACAGATCTGCAAGTACACAGGTTGGGTACAGGGACCATTTCTTCTGGTTAAGTAATTTCCCATCTCTTTGTTTCCCCCAGGGCTGGTAGCATCACTTCTCTCATCCCTATGGCCCTAGATTTTGCCTAGTAAAGGTCTAGCCCCAGACACTATCACTAGGATCAGGCCAAACTAACCTCCAGGCAGCAACACACCTCTGGCTAGTTTGACTGTCCATCTTGTGCAGAAAAATCTTGACCTTGTCTATTTCTAAAGCCATTTGTTCTAGTTCCTCAATCTGCCCTTCTCCTGGATCTTTTCAATCTGCCCCTCTCCTGGGTTTGCCTTTGATAACTTTCTGAAAAGTTTTTAGTTTATTTTCCAACTCCATTTCTTTTGTTCACAGTGTTCTCCCACAGCAGTCCATTCTGGGTCCATGACAAATGACTGTCCACATTTACATCAAACATACCACAGCCCTGTCCTTGTCTTCAGGAGAAAGTACACTCACACTTTGTAAATCAACAAGAAAAACTCTCAGAATAGAAACCTTTGAATAAGTTAACTTTATTTCTCCTTTTATAAGAACCCATTTCTAATTCTGAAGTGTTCCCATTGTACCAGGTAAATTGGATTTCTACGTTTTCTTCTACTCTTTCTTTTCAGATATCCTAGTCTTTCTCCCGGACTCGTCATCATAAACAGCATGTTCATGTCAGAATCTGGTCATTAATGAGTGCCAACCACTCACTTGAACCAGGAAGTCTGCATGTTTCCAAACCCAGTGTTTTACCTTTTAATGAAACAGTTCAGAAATTTCAGGAGCTCATCTGTTTACAATGAGCCTGCCTAGTTTCATTTGGCTTAAATTCACTGGCACACTTTAGTATGCATGTGCTTTAGTCAAAATGCATCCACTTCATTCTATCATAATGAGTTCAAAATATTTTGGTCAACTTTAACATGTTAGAGGTCTGCTTATAGTTTTATTTAATTTAGCTCTTTTTAGAGGCTGGGATAGGAAGAACCATCCTAAATTGCTCAGCTGTACTCTCTGACTCAAGCTACCTAGCAACTGTCAAAATACAGCCAAAACCACAAAGGTGTTTGAAGCTGCATGTGAAAGCTTATTCTAAAAGAGATATTGCCAACTTTTCCACTGTCATATGTAGCTTGGCATTTCAGCACAAAAACAATAGGGAGACAGCTTGAGAGTGGGAAAAGTGTTCTGAAGGTCTAAAATGTTTGAATATTCTCCCTTGCATTATTCAGAATAAAACATAAATGCATAATTAGAGCCAAAGCATTAACTCCCATGTTTTAGCATAAGGGGAAAGTTATTAATTCTAGTTGCTTCAAATGTCAGTATCAGTGGAGACAAGCCCACACGAAAATCCAATATCTGTGTCTCTTAGGTTAGAGTGCTTAATACTGCTCCTCAAAATTCATGTTTCAGAGTCTGTTTGGAAAAAGAAATTAAAGACTATTTGCTAACTGCATTTCAGGGGAACTATAGTTACCTTTATGCCTTCCAGAAGTAAAATAAAAACCTTTTTTTTTTTTTCTTCGTATAATGTATGCTATACGAAGTTATTACGTGGGTAAAAGCAGAGACAACTTCCTGGAGAAAGCAGTCCCTGAACAAGTCTTACAAGATAAGTAGGAAGGAGCCAGGCAAGGAGGGTGTATTAGTCCATTTCTGTTGCTTATAACAAAATACCTAAAACCGGGTGACTTACAAAGAAAACAAAATTTATTGCTTACAGTTTCTGAGGCTAGGAAGTCCAAAGTCCAGGGAACACAGCTGGTGAAGGTCTTGGTGGTGGTGACAGTGATGGCAGGGTATCACATTGTGAAAATGGTCGAGCAGAGAGAGAGAGTCTCTCCTTTTCTTTTCAAGCCCTCAGAAGCACACCCCTGACCACCATTTTTAATCCATTCACTACTGCACAGTCCTGCAATCCAATCACCTCTAGCCCCAAAATAAAAACCATTTTAATTATGAAAATAAAAAATCTATGTGTGAAAGACTCATTAGAAACTGTTAACAGTATTTGCCTCTGGGGTGCTTGGGATCTGCAACTTACCATTCATTATATACTCTTTTATATTGTTTAACTTTTTTTCATGCTCACTTGTTGTTTTTACAATACTAAAACAAGCATTAAGAAACAAACTGACCTGCAGGTGGTACAAATTTAATAATGAGATTATCCCGGCGGGCTCAAGAATGGAAACAGATTTATGCTGGTGCCTGCAGATAGTCACAGGTTACTACAGTAAACACTCCTCCCCCAAGTGCTTTCTGACCATATTTAAGAAATATAGCTTTTCTCACTGGGACTGCTGAGAAAATAAACTGGAGTTCTATTTTGAGAATTCAAAGTACATACCATTCATGCAAACCAAAGAACACACTTGCTCAGTGACCCAGCCCACTACTTCATAGTTATGAAATGCGGAAAATAAACCATAAGTCTCATATCAGCAGTACAGCTGCACAACTCCCCACATCCCTAAAGAACAGGATCTATTTTTCATCATCAATATATTAAATCCATAAAACATCCTTGAGGCTCTATCATTTATATATGGCTCTGCCTCGCAAAAATTTACTATCAGATCACTAAATTTATACAACTTATTTTCTTTCTTATCCTCTTACCCTAAATATTTGCATGATTTCTTTCTTACCTGTCAAATTAAATTTTTAAAAATATTATTTTGTAAATTGCTGGGCATTCATCCACCACATTTTATACATACATAAAATAGATTATTTTTTTATTCCAATTATCTTAAGTTCTTTGCCCATTACTAGATTTAATTGTCAGCTTCCTGAGGTCTCAGAGACTCCATCTTATCCATATTTATGACTCCAGTACTTAGCACATGGTAAATAAATGTGTTTTTAAATCTAAATGAATTCCTCCTCAAAAAAGTTCCTAATTTTAGCTTTGAAAATACACCCTCTCTTGGTGATTTACCTTCTGGTCGTCCGAATAGTCATACAGAAACCCAATATTTGCTTCTCTCCCACTATCAACAGCATTCCCTCAGGGTTTGGTCAGCTGTTCCCTACTTTATACAGAATCCCTTAAACATAATTTGTCTTCATAATTATAATGGTCTCTATACAAATCATTTCCAAATCTAATTCTCCAGTCCTGATTGTTTTCTCTTATTAACTAATTTATCTCCTGTACTTAACAAATACCTCTACCAAATGCCATGCAGACACACAATCCCTCAAATGGCTAAGATAAAACACTCTATTTTCTACCCAAAGTCAAAAACCTGGAAAAAGCATATATATAACTTATTCTCATTTTTAATAGCCTAATTCAGAACCTTGAAATCAGTATAGATTTCCAGTGTTTCTGCAGATTTTTTTCTTCACATTCCATTCTATCCCCATCTTCCACTCAGAGCAGACTATGTTCAACCAGACCCTTATTCTTTTAATGCTCCTATTTCATTGAATTTCCCAGTCTGTGGACCCTAATTTCAATTAGTCCTAAATGTGCTGCGGAGGAAACTTCATCTTCCTCATTTATTCTTTTAACTATGCCACTTAGCCCTGGTGATTTTCAAAGAGGGGAGGGGAAATGAGAAGGTACATGCACACAAAGGCATGTTAGAATGTCCAGTAGGATATATGTAGTTATTATCTTAATTCAATCTTCTTATCTAATTTACATTTAGGAGAGATCCCTCTTCTGCAATATAAACTCTACAGAGCAAAGTTCAACAAAATCATCTTGGTTGGAGATATGTAGAAAACATAATTACCCATATATAGTCATGTATCACTTAACAACAGAGAGATATTCTGAGAAAAGTGTCGCTAGGCAATTTCATCATTTTGCAAAATTAAAGAGTACACTTACACAACACAGATGGTGCAGCCTACTACACACCTAGGCTCTATTATAGAGCCTATGGCTCCTAGGCTACAAACCTGTACAGCATGTTACTGTACTGAATACTGAGGGCAATGATAATACAATGGTAAGTATTTATGTATCTAAACATATCTAAACATGGTAAAGGTACAGTAAAAATGTGGTATAAAAGATAAAAAATGGTGCAACTGTATAGAGCACTTACCATGAATGGAGCCTGCAGGACTGGAAGTTGCTCTGGGTGAGTTAGTGAGTGAATGGTGAATGAATGTGAAGGCCTACGACATTACCGTACACTACTGTAGACTATATTATAAACACTGTACACTTAGGCTACACTAAGTTTACTTTTATTCATTTCTTTCTTCACTAATAAATTAATTTTAGGTTACTATAACTTTTTTACTTTATAAACTTTTTAACTTTTTAACTTTTTAACTTTTTGACTTTTGTAATAACACTTAGCTAAAACACAAACACATTGTACAGCTGTACAAAAATGTTTTCTGTCTTTATAGCCTTATTCTATAAGCTTTTTTCTATTTTTAAAATTTTTTTATTTTTTTATTTTTTAAAACATTTTTGTTAAAAACTAAGACACAAAGATTTAAATGTAAAACTCCAAATTATAAAACTACTAGAAGAATGGGCCGGCCCGGTGGCGCACTCGGTAGAGTGCGGCGCTTAGGAGCGCGGCGGCGCTCCGGCCGAGGGTTCGGATCCCATATAGAGACTGGTCCGCTCACTGGTTGAGCACGGTGCGGGCGCAACACCAAGGGTTGTGATCCCGTTGCCGGTCTGCGATCCTGTTACCGGTCACGAAAAAAGACAAAAAGGGAAAAAAAAAAAGAAAATATAGGGGAAACAGTCCATGACATGGAGCTGGGCAAGGAATTTTTAAATAAGACTTCAAAAGCACAAGAAACAAAAAGCAAGTGGAATTATATCAAACAAAAAAGGTTTTGTATACCAAGGAAACTGCTAACAGACTGAAGAGACAACCTACAGAATGGGAGAAAATATTTGCAAACTATACGTCTGACAAAGGGTTAATATCAAGAATATATAAGGAACTTAACTCAACAGCAAAAAATACAAATAACCCAATTGAGAAATGGGCAAAGGATTGTAACAGGCATTTCTCAAAAGAAGACATGCAATAGCCAACAGGCATATGAAAAAATGACCAACATCACTAATCATCAGGGAAATGCAAATTAAAATAATGAGATATCATCTCACTACAGTTAGACTGGCTATTACCAAAAAGACAAAAGAAAACAAGTGTTAGCAAGGATGTGGAAAAAAGAGAACACTTTCATACTGTTGGTGGGAATGTAATCTAGTCTAGCCATTGTGGAAAACACTATGAAGATTCCTCAGAAAATTAAAAATGGAACTACCACTTGATCCAGCAAACCTACTACTGGGTATATACCCAAAGGAAATCAATCCAGTATATCAAAGAGATATATGTACTCCCATATTTATCACAGCACAATTTACAATAGCTAATGTATTGAAACAACAAACTATACCCCAGAAACATGCCAGGGGTTTGGAGAAGGGTTTGGACAGGTGAAGCACATGGGATTTTTAGGACAGTGAAACTATTTTGTATGACACTATAATAATGGATACATATCATTTTTCACTTGTCAAAACCCACAGAATGGACAACACAAAAAGTGAAACTTGATGTGAACTACGCATCTCAATTAATAATGTATTGAAGTTAGCACTGAGATGTCAAAGAAATTTACTCCTCAGGACTTTATTTCTTACTTATACCAAATTTTGAAATATACTTCTGTGGTCATATGTGGCAGTTTTTTCCATGCTCTTTACCAGAAGATTAGTTGTATCGACTGTTTATTCAAGTGGCAAAGAAGTAAGCAATCTCTCTCAACTTATAAAACCAAAAAAAAAAAAAAAAACAACTATAAAGGAAGGTAGAATGTTATGGTTCCTTTAGGTTCCACATATGATGTTCATTGGGCCACACAACAACTTAAAAGTTGGACCTAAAACCATGGCCTCCATCCTGTCCTTTCTTACTCTGCATACATTTTAGAAGAGTTTATTCATCCTATTTCTATAGAACACGGTGCTGAAAGTAGGACTTTCCCTTTCAATAGGAGTTGTTTGAAATAAAATGGAGCAGATTGAGCTGTGTCAAAACCTCTTACCCACCCTCGGTCTCTCCACAATACAGAAGCAAAGTAACCTGTAAGGATGAACTTCAGACAGCAAAATGAGGAAGATAATGAACAAGCCTACATAAAAATCCACATTCTAAAACAGATTTTATCTCACCTATGGTTTACATAGACAGATCTCTAAAACTGACAATATTAAAATTATTTTCCCACCAAAAGGGATGCTGTCTGCATTTTAACCAGCCAGCAAAGTTTTGCAAAATCTCCAAAGATGAAGTTCCTTACATAAATGGACGTGGGGAAAGAAAATTTGGTGCAGAAGAGCTTCTGAAGAAGGTGAAACAAACTATCTTTAATTCATCTCAAAGTTTCAAGCTCTGTTTCAGAAATGCTGCCAAGTTTCAGGGTAAAATGAGGAAATTTCCCACTCCTCCAGCCAACTATTTCATTTACCCTTCTTAAGATACATTCTTTCCTTAGAAACCTAGAGTCTTTTGTATTTAGAGATGACCTTGCATTTTCTACTATAATACTTTGTAGACAAGAGAACAGTCTTCCATTGCCAGGTTTTAAACAGTTCTTGTAGAGAAGAAAAATAAATTCAGCCTGAGTTTCTGTTTATATTTGTTTTCCTAGAATTCATCTCTAATATGTATTTCTAGCTGCACTCTCCAAAGGTGAAAACCACAAAAGAAATGAAAATGCAGCTTTGGAACATACTAATGCAGGTTTTTAAAAAATAATAAATGGGTATTTTTTTCTGAATAGTCTAACTGGCTTTAAGGACTCCCTAGAGATATGAAATATAAAAACTAACTCTATTAGACCTAAAGCAGGAAATAGACACTAATACCATAATAGCAGGGGAGCTGAACACCCCACTGTCAATTCTGGACAGATCATCTAGGCAAAGAATCAACAGAGAAACACAAGATCTTAACAATACTCTAGACCAATTGGACTTGGCAGATATCTACAGAACATTCCATCCAACAACCTCAGAATACTCATTCTTCTCATCAGCACATGGATCATTCTCCAGGATAGATCACATATTAGGACACAAATCAAGTCTTAACAAATTCAAAAAAATTGGAATTATCCCATGTATTTTCTCAGACCACAATGGATTAAAACTAGAAATCAATAATAAACAAAACACTGGAAAGTATACAAACACATGGAAACTAAACAACATTCTTCTTAACGACACATGGGTCCAAGAAGAAATCAAACAGGAAATAAAAAAATTTATTGAAACTAATGAAAATAATGATACATCATACCAAAACTTGTGGGATACAGCAAAGGCAGTACTAAGGGGGAAATTTATTGCATTAAATGCCTACCTCAGAAAAATGGAAAGCTGGCAAGTGAACAATCTAATAATGCGCCTGAAAGAACTAGAAAAACAAGAACAAGCCAAACCTAAAGTTAGCAGAAGGAAAGAAATCATCAAGATCAGAGCAGAACTTAACGAAATTGAAAACCAAAAAACAATACAAAAGATCAACAAATCAAAAAGTTGGTTTTTTGAAAAGATAAACAAAATCGACAAACCACTTGCATGGCTAACAAAAAAAAGAAGAGAGAAGATTCAAATAACAAAAATTAGAAATGAAAAAGGTGATATTACAACCGACCCAAATGAAATACAACGAATCATCCGAGACTACTATAAACAGCTATACGCCAACAAGTTCGAAAACCTGGAGGAAATGGATAAATTCCTGGACTCACACAAGCTTCCAAAATTAAACCAAGAAGATACAGAAAACCTGAACAGGCCAATAACAATAAAGGAGACTGAAGATGTTATCAAAAAGCTCCCAAAAAAGAAAAGCCCAGGACCAGACGGATTCACAGCAGAATCTTACCAAACATTCAAAGAGGAAATGACACCGATTCTTTACAAACTATTCCAAAAGATTGAAGCAGAAGCAAAGCTTCCAAACACATTCTACGAAGCAAACATCATCCTGATACCAAAACCAGATAAAGATATAACCAAGAAAGAAAACTACAGGCCAATATCCTTGATGAATATAGATGCAAAAATCCTCAATAAAATATTAGCAAACAGAATACAACAACACATATGCAAGATCATTCACCACGATCAAGTGGGATTCATCCCAGGGAAGCAAGGTTGGTTCAACATACACAAATCAATAAATGTGATCCACCATATTAACAAAATCAAACACAAGGACCATATGATCATCTCTATTGATGCCAAAAAAGCATTTGATAAAATCCAACACTCATTCATGACAAAGACCCTTTATAAATTAGGTATAGACGGAAAGTATCTCAACATAATCAAAGCCATATACAATAAACCCACTGCCAATATCATCCTGAATGGGGAAAAACTAAAAGCTTTTCCTTTAAGAACAGGAACCAGACAAGGATGCCCACTCTCACCACTACTATTCAACA
>NW_007726717.1:353696-405409 GCF_000696425.1 Galeopterus variegatus
GGGGGGGGGAAGAAGATATAACAACTATACTTTTTTGAAGTTGTTACAACAAGCAAATGGAAAGGACATTCTTGGGTGGGAGGGGAGAGAGGAAGGAGGAAGGGAGGTGTCTGTGATGGGCCATAATAATCTAATACATTGTATATTGACAAAATAAAAATTTAACGAAAAAAAAAAAACATGTGCATTACCCTGGGAACAGTGCTAATAGATAAAGCCGCCACGTCTAGGAGGAACATCGTAAAGAGGAAGACTGTGTGTGTGAGTGGCGCATGTTTGGTTATAATATCGTTCAGTTGGCTGCTCTCCCTCCTTAGATATAAAGAACCTGATTATCCATACAGCCTTCTCATGGGTTAAAAGGGATCCTAAGAGACATAGACAATGAAGAAAGAAATATGAAAAAATGTGACAAAAATGGGAAGCAGAGAAATGTGAACTTATAACTTTTATTAAGTGATTCTGATTTAACCAAGAGATAACATGAAGTGCCTTGACAATAATAAACCATTTGCTCTCAAAAAAACAAAAACAAAACAAAAAAAAGAAATATAAAAACTGTTTCTTTAAACATTTTATACCATCATGCACTGAATTCTTGCATTGCATATTAAGCCTTGTTAGAATTATTATTTAGAGTATAAGATTGTTTGACATAAACTGTGAGTCTGGACTATTTCTAAAGGTTGTTTTCAAAATTTTTTTATAAAACTACCCTGTACACAGTTGACAGGGAGATATCCAATAACAAATCTTGCGTTAGTGAAATGCTTTTCTTTTTAAGTATGTAAGGTAGTGTCGAGAACAACTGCTTTTCAAAAATAGATGTAAGAAGAAATAATTTGGTATTAAATTCTTCTTTTATAAAAGTTGACAACAGCAATAGAAATTCAAAAACTGAATAGAATGGATGTATAAAGTAATGCCTTTTCCTTTGAATAGTCTTCAACTTAAATGCCAATGCACTAAAACAGTAGCTTGTTCATCTTTACAATTTTACCAGCTGTCATATTTTCAAGATAAAGTAGGTTCCTAAGAGAATTCTCAAAGTGGCCTCTTTAGATGAATCATGGAGAAAATCACTCATGGACCAATTACCACTGAACCATTAGTTCTACTGTGGGTCAGGATGGTGGCCACTCTGGCTCATGGTCTTGACATATCCGTGTAAAATTGTCAGTTCCTCTCCTGCCAACTTCTATCCTCCCCTGTAAAACAGGAAGGGTACTAAAAGGCTCCTCTGCCACCCACCCCCTTAAAATCAAATTTCAACCATTCTGTGATGTGCACGTTTGCATTTCCTTTTAATAGTGTCCCCAGACTTACATCCTCGTGGTACAGAAGTACCTAGCATAAATGGAAGCCTTTTAAAACTTCTTCAATTCATGGGGGCTTTTTGCTTTCTAAAAGAAATTGAAAGCATGCTGCATATTCTTTGCGATCCAATACTTTTCAAGTTAGAAAGTCATTCATTTTCTGAAAATCCCAGGTTTACCTTTTCCCAACACTACAACTAAGGAAATAACCACTGTCTAGATTTTTCTACCACTACAAAATAAAACTTAAATATTAACAATGAAAAGCATTAGAACTCTTATGATTCATTAGTTCATTAAATGTTTTTCTTTGAAGAAGCTAAAATCTCTTCAAAAGTAGAATCAAATGGACCCTTCCATCTAAGTGAGACAAGCAGAAGACAGTTTATCATACTCAACCTCTCGAGACAGCCAAAGGGAAATTAAAACCCTGAAAGATTATTGGCTAGCACCACCAGGAACAACAGAACTCAAACAAATGCATGGCTCCTGGGTGTGGGTGTCTTTAGAAACATACTGTTTCCTTCAATACCAGTATAGATGCTGGATATTTTCATCTTTAACTCAACCTCTCAATTTAAGCTTCTGGGAAAATAAACTTTAAGCACCACATAAAAATTTGAGAGTACAAGAATTATTAAATACACAGCTGAATCCATTTTATAAATGTCCTTTTGCTCTTTGAAAAAAAACATAGATTATAGCAATCTTTGGAAAATGTAATTTGAAAAAGGAACCCTCCATTTCAAACAGAAATACTGCTACTGTTTCCCTTCCCTGGTGATGCTAAATTGCATAATATTCTAATTAGGTGCATGTCTTCTTCCACTTTCAATATTGACAAATGATTCCTATGATAATTAAGGACTAGCATAGCTTTTAGAATAAAGTCTCAAAATTTTTCCAGAAACCTAATCTTAGCTAATAATTTTACACTCTAACTTTGCATATTGAAACCATCCACTCAGCTGTTTCAGTAGTTCATCCCCTAGACGTTACTAAATGTCCACCATTCCCACCTAATCTTGGCTCATCATCCCCCATCCTTCAATTCCCATCCTTACTGCAGCCAAGTTGGATTTCTGGCATCCATTTCTCCTGGAGGAAGTGTTAAAGATATGTGGCCTGAAGTTGACTGAGGTTGACGTATAATCCTAATATATTCTTGATGCCCTTCTTCCTTTAAGAGGCCAGTGTTTTTGAGAAAATGGCTAAGCAGGTGGAGACCACAGAGACAGGTAGCAGCTATTGTTAAACTATTAATTGTTAAATTAAACTATTGTTAACCTAAGTAGATGGAGACCACAGAGAGAGGTAGCAACTATCGTAAAACCATTGTTAAACTCGATCATTCTGTCAAACATTCAAAATGTACTTACTATTTAGGGACCAAGGTTTATAAATTGTGCCAACATTCTGCTTTTTTCATTAATGTGTATAAAATTCTTCATGTTCGATAATATTCCAGTCTTTTGTCCTAAGACTCAGAGCATCATTTCAATTAGGATATCCCATCTTCACCTCAGATACAACATGGCTACAGCCTAATTTGTCATTAGTCTCCCAAAACCCATGCCTCTGATCTTACTGAACTATAACCCTAAACTTTAATATATAGGTAGCCTCCCTTTCCAAGGGGACTGTAAATTCTTTCAGGGAAAAGAACATGATTTAGACTCTTTTAAATCCCTTACAGAAACTAATCCAAATACTTTACAATAAAAAGTGCTTAGTAAATATTTTTCAATGGATAAATCAACAACAGTTAAATATGTAATTTAATAATATAGGAATCTGACCATTTGCACAATTTGATTAGTTAGGTGGTTTTACACACTCTGGTTCCTGGAATACAGAAAACCTGTTTTACCAGACCTAACAAAAATTGGGCAAACAAGTTAAATCTCCTTTTATTTCCTCTACTCTAACGTGGAAGTAACAAACAATGAATTGGACAAAAGAACATGGATTGTTTACAAACAGGATAACTTGAATAGGAAAATTAGAGAATTATTTAAAAAAAAAAAAAAAAAACACTGACCAAAAATAAAACTCATGAGTTAAATCACTGTTTTGTTTTCTACTGGCAATAGCAAAAAAATTTATTTCTGTAGATATGTCAAAACATTGTTTAAAACTTCAGCTTATAAAATGCACAATTTGCTATTTCTACATTCGAAGCCAAAAAAAATTCATTTGTAACATACTGTGAACCATACTGGGAAATAGGTAGATTTGAATTCACTATGACCTACTATTAAGCTATAGTAAGTTTATTAGCTCCTTCAGAAGTCATTAAAAATTGGTCTAACTGAAAAACATGAGTTCATATCTTGAGAAAATTCTGTATTTATAATATTATCATTTATTAAATGCGTATTATGAGACAGATGCTTTACATAAATTGTTTCATGTAATCCTCTCAACTTCACAGTAAATTACTAGTTCCATTTTAGAGTTGAGGAAACTGAGACTCAGGAAAATCAAACAATTTAGCCCAGATTACAAACTGAAAATAGCAGAAAGGGTTTGACTCCAGTCCCAAATTTTTCTCACCTTATCATGCTGCCCCTATTAACAATGGATATCATTTTTTAGCACTATTAAAATGGCCTTCACAAATTCACAGAGATATAGGTAGATCTGTGGTTGCCAGTTCTGGAGTAAGGCTGGCTGGTTAGCTCACTTGGGAGAGCACGTGCTAACAACATCAAGGTCAAGGGTTCAGATCCCAGCACTGGCCAACCACAAAAATGAAAAAGTTCTGGAGATGTATAGTGGGAATGGTTGCACAAGAACGTGAATGTACTTAATGCCACTAAACTGTACACTTAAAAATGGTTAAAATGGTAAATTTTATGTTATGTATATTTTACCACAGTGGCCTTCCCACACCCATTAAGTTTTCTACAAATTTTGCAATTTTTTTTTTTTTTTTTTTTTTACTTCCAAGGTAAAGTTATATTTGAATTTTCTAATTCTCATAAGAAAGATATATGGTANATGTGCCATAATAATCATATACATTGTATATTGACAAAATAAAAATTTAATGAAAAAAAAAACACACACACACACAGGTGTCGGTGATGTGCCATAATAATCATATACATTGTATATTGACAAAATAAAAATTTAATGAAAAAAAAAACACACACACACACAGGTGTCGGTGATGTGCCATAATAATCATATACATTGTATATTGACAAAATAAAAATTTAATGGAAAAAAACACACACACACACAAAAAAAAAAAAAAAAAAGAAAAAGAAAAATCTTTGAACTTATTTTTCACCCCTGCCCGTATTTAAAGGTCTTAGAATCCAAGGATATCCAGCATCACCTTTACTGATCATCCTGTATGTGAAACTCTTTCTTTTAATGGTCATTCTGGTCACTGTGGGATTCGTTTTATTCCAGAGATAAGTACAGGTAGAAACCAAAGACTTAAAAGCATAAGATTCAGAAAGAAAACATCATTGTAAGACCTGAGCTTATAACGTGCTGGGAAAAGCTTGACACAATTTTTGGTATGTTGTGTCTATTCCCCCAGCCCCTTCTTTAACATAAAGGCTTTTGTTAACAACTGAGAGCCCAGGCAGAGGTACCTGCCGCACTGGGATAAGAATTTCTGCTTCATTATAGTTTTGACCTAGGAGAGACTTGGCCTGGCCCACACCTTGAGAATTCAGTGGGGGAAATAAAGTTGCTGGGGTTTCTAAAGTGTTTACTTGTAAATTTTTATGTTTTTGAGGGCTTGTGTTCATTTCTGCTTAATTATATACCCTATTTTTTTTAAAAACTCTTATCATAAAGTATATATACACAGGCAGAAGCTTGGTGCCTGCCATCCTAAATGCCTAGGATGACTCATCTGCTTTCCCCTTTCCCTTAATGAGTTCTTATCTGCAAAAATGAAACAACCCTGCTTCTCAGCCTAAAGAGGAAGGTGGCTCAGCAAAAGGCAAATAACGACATCGGCAGTTTTTCTCACCCTTCGGGCTCTGTGGGTAGGGCTTTCACCGTAGCTTCTCAGTTCCTTTCCCCCCTTGAGATGCTAGTCCATGTTGCAATGGCAGAAGCCACTAAAAACACTGCCTGCAAGTCAGCCAGTAGCTGACCTTCCATCCCTTCCTTGCTTGCTAGCAATTAGTGAGGCAGCTTTATTGCATGTTTTGACTGATCATTGAATAAATGGTTAGAAGTCATTTTTAGCAGTACTTGCATTTTAGCAGAAATTATAAATCCATCCCAACTAAGGAACTTTTAGTGTCACTGAAAACAACATTGAAGGTCATCTTACCTCTCAGAGCACCAGTATCTCAATTCCCTTTCTTGTCTACATTGTAGGTTACAGAGGTTGGGATGAATTAATGATGGTATGAGTAATATATTGGAGAAATCCTAATATCTTCTAGGCCACTGTAAACTGAAATTCTATCTTCACTTGATATAGGTAGTAATACTATACTAAAAAGTGCTCTTTTGTTTAAAGGAAGATATTTCTTATATAAAGTGTCAAGTGAATTGGGCTATTATTTTCAGCAAAACTCTTAAGAAGGAAAATGAATGCATAATATGGAGTATACTATATAAGTGTGGCAGTCTAATTGTTGAAACAAACACTCAAATCTCTGTGTATTTACACAACAAACGTTTAATTCTTGCTCATGGTATATACTCCAATGTAATTGGCATGGATGGGGCAGGGGGCTGAAGGGTTGTGGCTCTAAGCTATCACTTTATCTTATGGCTTTGCCCTTCTCAGAGTATTTTCTATTCAGCTGGTTATTAGGAAACAGAAAGAATGGAGGATTTTATGTGGAATATCGTATAGGCCGAGCCTGGAGTAGTAACCACTTCTGCTCACATTCTATCCGCTAGTACTCAGTCACATGGCCGTACTAACTTTTATGGAGGTTGGAAAATGTAGTCTAGCTGCCTTGGAAGAAAAGAAATCAGGTTTTGTGTACATCTAGCCAGTCTCTACCCACAATAAAGAAGAGGACAAATATTAAAATTAGTACCTATTCCATTCGTAATCAAACGTGTGTCAATAATTAGTTAACTTACGAAATAATGTCTCATATATAACTTAAGCTCTTTTGTCTCTTTCTTTTTGATTATGATTTCCTCATGTTTAAGACAGGATATAGAATGGGAATAAGCCTAGTAATATTCTCTCACAGACTAAAAAATATCATGGCAGAGATTGCTAGTTTCCCAGCCTAATACTCATCCTCCCCTTTCTCCTTTTGGCAGATGATTATATTCATGACTCTAAATATTCACCCCTCCCTGTATCCATGCAATTTTTCAGTTGATTTTAAAGTTTTTTCCATCAAGAGAGTATATATTTGTCTACCCCATGTAATTTGCTTTGGCAAATAAAATGAGGCAGAAATGCAATGTACCAATTCTGAGAGCAGGTCTCAGGAGATCCTGCATGTTTTTACCTGCTGCTCCCTAAGAATGTGCCCAACCTAGCCTGCTGGAGGATGAAAGCCAAGTAAAACAGAACTGAGTCACTCAGTCCTATCCTCACCTTTATTTTGAGGCCAGCCTAGGTCATCCAATAGTGAGCCAACCCCTAGAAACATGAGGAAGCTAAGTTAAGATTTGCACACCTGACCCCAGCTAATCCAGACATAGGAGCAATTGTTGCCAAAGAGATTTTGTGGTTGTTACACAGCATCATTGTGGCATTAGGTAACTGATACATTGCTTAATAACATAACTGCAATTTTATTTATTGTGGGAATGTACTTAGTTAAAAAGCATTTCTCATTTTCCCTTGCAGTTGAGTATGACCACCTACATAAGTCTTGGCAAATGAGACATAAGGTAAATCTTGTGTAACACTTCAGAAAAGCACTTTGAAGAGAAAGAAATGGTCCTCTTTTGTTTTTCCTCCTTATCTCCTGGACTGAAACACTGGTGTGATGACTGGAGGTCCAGCAGCCACCTTGGGCCATGGGTAACATTGAAAATGGAAGCTACCCACTAAGTTGGAGGAAAAGAATGACAGAAGGACCTGGGCCTGATGACCATGGAGTTGCCCTACCAACCCCAGACCACCTCTCTACTGACTTCTTTTGTGTGAGAGAACAAAGCATTTTGTTCATGCCACTGTTATTTTGAATTTTTCTCTATACACAGGTGAACTTAATTCTAATTGACACAAATAGTTTGTCAATATGAAGATTTGCTGTCAATCTTGCAACAAATTATATTCTACTCATTTGTATGTTCATGGGCTATTTTTGTTCTTCCTCTAGAGACGATGAAACAGATGTTCTATTCATGTTCGTTGTTATGGTCTATTTTCATTCTTCTCCTAGAGGTAATGAAACAAGCATAACTTCAGAAGATTGTTAAGTATAGGTGTGAGTGCCATTTGTATGTCAGTTCCAGAAGAAGTCTTGGTTATGTAAATACAGGAGATGCTGTGGGTTTGTATTGGTAAAGGGCATGGGAATCTGGGGGTGTGCAAAGACCATCCAATAGTCAACCAATCCCTAGACATGTGAGGGCATGTCTACATTACAGAAGTGGGTTAAGGAAACTGTTGTGGGCTCTTAGAGAGGATATGAATAGGAGATACAGAGGAACTGAAATCCATGGGGCTTTATTGTGTTAATCCTTTTTGCACTGACTGGACTCCATTATTCTTGGAAGAGATTTATGTGAATTCATGCAACTTCTTTATCCCATTCTCACTGCCATGATTTTCTGGATGATGTTAGATTAGGAGAGTAAAAATGCTCCCTTCTCCCCCTCTCTTCCTACTCCTACATAAATATGGAAAAGCAAACCTATATATTTTTTCCTTTCTAAACACACATATGCATGCACATATACGGAAGAGATTTATGTGAATTCATGCAACTTCTTTATCCCATTCTCACTGCCATGATTTTCTGGGTGATGTTAGATTAGGAGAGTAAAAATGCTCCCTTCCCCCCCTCTCTTCCTACTCCTACATAAATATGGAAAAGCAAACCTATATATTTTTTCCTTTCTAAACACACATATGCATGCATATATACTTGCACAATAAATTAATTGTGGGCCTAAATTGAGGGAAATTGAGAGCAACTTTCAGCAAAACACAATTGAGAGCCACTAGAGGGTGCTTCGATTTAATTCTTTTAACATTTTCAAGCAAGCTAAAAATCTACTAACCTCAGGCAGAGTAATCCTGCATTTTTTTTTTCATTTAATTTTTCCATACAACTTTTCCTCCATTTACTAATTCTTCAGGTTTCCTTGGGTGGTTTTGAAACAATTACAGAAGGAAAGGGAAATGATTTAACTGAAAATTAAGGAGAAAAAAAATCTTTCTGTCCCAAACTCTGATTGTATCACCCTTTTCACTTAATTTTAGTAGAAACATTTTGTTTGCCAAACAAGATAGGAGTGGATATTAATAGTTCACTTCAGGCAAAGGGAAAATATGAGGATATGTTAGTGGTTAAGCCACGATTAGTATTTATTTCTTAAACTGGAGAGTTGAGATCATCCAATCACTAAAAAGCAAATAGCTGCTTGTTAGTGTTAATGGCAGCAGATGGTTAGGGCTGCAAATCAAATCAGCCGGCCTTCTCCGCTTCCTAGGCCCTTCACCTTATCTCCTCCCCTGTCATCTTTTAGAGGGGGACACGATATTCTAAAGCTGCAGATAAATTAAGCCGACTTCCTCATTTGACAAAAGGGGAAACTGAGACTCTCAAAGTTGAGTGGCCATCTGGTGTCACTAAGAAGCCAGCTGGCCTACTTGGCTTGCTGCTGAGAGGAAGGCAGCCAATCTAAGACCACAACCACACATGGTGGCCAAAAGAAAAGGGCTGACTTTCTCTTCCTTAGACCCCATTTTACTAGTGGCCCTCCCACAAGCCTCCCCTCTTGTCTGATTGCCCAAGACCACATTACAGCTTTTTAGTCAATCTCTGGTAAAGGAACTGAGCGTGTGCTTACATTGATTAGGCTTTTTGTGGAGCTGGGCTCTATCAGCACCATTCACCAGACACATGACCTGGTGGGAGAGGAAAGTGGAGACCTGAACAAAATTGAGCCTTTGTTAAGAAGGAGACCTAGAGAATGTGTGGCCAGCCTAGATGGTGATAAAGCCTTGATAAAGGAGATAACGGTATTCAAGCTGAATTTTGTAAGATGTCTAAGGATATCTTATTAGGTGGACAAGGGCAGGGAAGAAAGCCATGCCAGGAAGAGAGGACAGCATGGGTAAAGGCAGAGAAGTGTGCAGGGGTGCGTCTCTTTCAGGGCAATAGGGAAACCGTCTCTATCACCTCCTCACATAAATCTTCCATTTCATGAAGTCATCTGGGGACAGAAGACAGCTATTCTATTAAGAATGCCAGGAGAGTTTTGCAGAACCAGCAAATCTTGAATTTATAACATTTTCTGAACAGAATGTCCAAATCTTCTGACTGATTCACCCAACACTGATTTTAAGATCAAATAAGGAGCCAAGAACATTGGTCTGTGCACAGTGGAGAAGCAGAGAGGCTGGGGAGAGGCAGCAGCTCTGATGGATGATGTCACTGCCCTCGGAGGGGTGGGACTCGGTTTCTGAGCTGGGCACAGCTGGTTAGGATTGAGACAGTTATCCTTTTTCTGATTTCCCCTCATGAAATATAAAAGTAATTCTCTCTTCAGCTAAGGAGAAGATTTTGAGGATAATCTTTATATGTTTATAAATGTACTTGCGACAGGTGCTATAGATATAAACACAAAGTCTCGTTATTCATCCTACCTGCCTCCAAATGCCCCTCACACACACAGTGGCACACAGAAAGAATTTGAGTATGTTCTTCCCCAAAACTTCTCTCCTCCCTAAGACACAGAGAGCCTACACACAGATACCACAGACACAGGTTCCCATTTCCAGTTGTGTCTTTTCCACTCTAAAGCTCCCACACATTGAGGAGAGAGCTCTGTACAGGTATGGTATCACCAGGGAGGAAAGAAATTAATATCTCTGCACAGGTAGGGGGAGGCGATCATGCTAATCAAGAGAATTTGCAAATTTAATAAGAAAAAGAAAAAAAATCACAGGCTCATATTCAGCAAAAGTGAGTTTAACAAGATACACTAAAACAAGAGGAATCATAAAATTCAACCAAATGTTATTTATGACTTTTGGAGGAGAAGAAAATGAATCACTTATCAAATCACTGTTATGATTTGCCTTTTAGTACCAATGCAATCCTTCCTGGAAAATGAGGTTGTATATGATGATGAGACTAATCATTTACTCTTGCTCCTTAACGTGATGAAAATGTTTGAGCACATCACAGCTTTTCAGTTTCTCTTATATATTATCTTTCTGAAAACAGAAAGCAAGAGACCTCTTGAGGAGGGTGGTCTGTGGCTGAGATGAGAGGTTTAATACTCTTCTGAAGGGCATCTTGTCTACCGTGGGGCCCACAGAACCTGGAGAGGAGGCTGTGTGGCGCAGCGTGGGAAGGTCATGCTATTGGGAAGACTAATCTCTATGCTTCCGCCGAGCTTTGGAAAGGACATAAACACTTCTATAGACCTGAGGGAGGCTGTGTGGGAGGCAGGAACCAGACCAGGTTATGCATTTTGTGTCTCACTACAGAGCTCACAGTCTATGTACAGTTTCTCCACTACCAATTTTAAGGCTTTTGGCCTGAGGACACCATCTGCAACATAACACCTTAAAAAAAAAATCTTCTACAAACTTTCCCATATTCCGTGTAAGGAAAAGTTGCAACACCATTTCTAAGACATTGAAAACCAAGGAGCAGCCCAAGATGTCAGCTCCAAGAAGCTACAGTAAATGTCCTGGGACTAGAAAGAATGATTAAACAACTAGCATTCCAGCAAGAAGCATCTGTCTTTTGTCATTCTCCTCAAAGCAACATAAAATGTGCAGAGGATGGCCGCCATTTCAGCGGGGGCGAAGGAGGTCCGCTGTTTGGAACATTTTCCAACATTCTCTTTCAACTAAAACCCAAATCCCATTACTTTGCAATTGCCTATCAGGGGAGTATGTTAGCTGATGCAACCCAAGGCAGCCTAATCACCACACGGTAACCCATCACAGCCCTGCGTCCTGGAGGCTGATTAAATAGCAGATCTTAGGGAGGAGCTGGATGTGAAACCTTATTCCTATGCCAAGCTGGGCTTGGGTTTTTGAATTTTTTCTTTCTTCTTTTTTTCAGACTTTTATCCAAAACATGCTTTCCTTGGCAGTCTCCCCAGAGGACAGTAAATTCATAGTGCATAAATTACCCAAGTCTTACCTCTGCAGGATGGTGAAACAGGCTTAAGACTTGCAAATTGCAGCTGTTCTTGGGCAAAGGCTCTGGCCAGGCAGAAACCCACAGTGGCAGTGGCGATACACATGCACACGGTGGACAGACTGTGTACCAGTCCCCAGCTGCCATCAAGTGGGAGAGTGAGGCCATCCATGTTCATCCAATCAATCCAAATTTTTGCTTAACTTCTCATAGTCAAGTGTCCTTTTTTAAATGACTACTTTTCAAGGAGACTAGAAAGTATTGAATTTATTGCCATCTTTCTTATTTACGGGTAAAAGATTAAGATGCACCCTATGTTTTCAGTCTGGTTGCCCGCTATGCTCCTCTCATTCCTACCCATACACCCACTGTCCAGCTTTCCCAGGAATTTCTCTCTACCCCTTTCTCATTGCATTTTCTGCCTTGGCCTATGCTGTTCTTCCTGAAATGAAGGCCTTTAGTCCCATCCCTGCCTTTCAAAAAACTGCCCTGTCTTCAATGTGATTGCATTTGTAAAACCTTTCCAGTTGCCGTGTTCTGAGCTAGGCATTGCCCCACCACGGTACTTCTTTTTATAGTATTTTGTGGATTATTAAGGTCTTTGGCTTTATAGGTATTTGTGTACATGTGTCCTCAATACTAAATTGTGAGATTCATGCGAGCAGATGCCACATCTCATTTTTATGTCTTCCAAACTGCCTAGCACAATGTCATATATATAGTGAGTACTCATTAATGTACACTGAATTTGAATTTAAAGACTCAAAATAATAAATACTGAGAAATACATGATCATTAAAGAGAGACACAGATATATTTGACCACATGAATTAATGAAGTTCAATATGTTAAAGACAAAGAAAGGGAGAAAATATTTGGAACAGACGTAAAACGAAATATTGTTACCTTGAATACATTAACTCCAACAAAAGACAAAAAAACTCATAGAAAATGGGCGATGAATAGCGATTTTACAAGAGAGGAAATATAAATGTCTAATAAACGTATGGAATAATATTCAACCTAAGTAATAATTACGGAAGTACAAATTTTAAAAACCGAGATACCATTTTTTTCACACATCAGATTGGTAAAATTAATAATTCTGATAGTATTAACTGTAAAGAGAGCTATGGAGAGGGAGCAGTTTCTTATAGGAGAATAAATTAGTACGGCCACATTGGAGAGCAGTTTGCAAATATTACCTAGTAATTTCACTTTTCAGTATCTACTCAAAGTACTACTGTTCACATGCCTAAGGAGGTAAATATTACATGATTTCTGCAAAACGGGAAATGAGTCTCATAATCTTTTCAGGAGAATGTAATGCTATGCAGCAGCTAAAATGAATGAGGTCGCCTCAGCAGAAGTCCCTCTCGGACCATGTAAAATACCACCCTTGTCTGTATCCCTTTACCCCACTTTCTTTTTGTTCATAGTACATATCATGTCATGTTTTTATATATTATGCACATGCTTATTGGCTATTATCTTTTTCCTTCTCTAAACTGTAAGAGTGCTGAGAATAGAGACTTAGCTGTTTTTCCCATGCCATTTATGCAGCTCCTGGCACATATTGCTTGGCACACAAGAGGGGCTCAATAAATTGTTATTGAATGAATAATGTGGAGCTATATATAACAACATGGAAAGATCTCCAAGGCATATAGATAAGAAGAAAAAGCAAGTTACAGAATAATACATATAGGATGGTATAATTTATGTAGAATAAGTATAAAATGAGTGTTTTCATTGTAATATCATTCTAAAAGCTCCTCCTCGTCCCCTCCTGTCTGTAATTTGGCCTTTCTAGGCTCATTACCTCAGCAGAAAGATATAAGTGGAAAGAAGGTAGAAATGTCACCTATATATCTCTTCCTAACTCTGGTTTTTAAGAGCATAAAATCTCTTAGGGGAACAGAAAGAGTTCTGAGTTGCCTCCCACATTCCACTCCCCACTGCCCCCCACCAAAGAAAAAACAAAAATGCCTCAAATTATAAGGAGTAGGAGAATGGAGCACATGATGAGAAGATGACTTCCTTCAAGGGGAGCTTTCTCCCCCAGGTGGAATTCAGAAAATGAAATTCCCCAGAAGGAGTTTTGGCATAAAAGAACTTGGATGGCATTGAAGGAATTCTCTTGCTTTAAGAGATGTTACAGATAGAAGATGAATTCTTCCAACCTTGATGTGGCAAAGGTAGTTTCTGGTTCAAAAGAGCTGGACAGATGGAAGCAAAGGATTTCTTCCTAAATGCCTGTGGTTCAGATGACTTGGAGGACCAGATATTTTCCTAACTGCCACCAAATTTAGATGGCAGAAGGGGCCAATGGACTGGAGGAAATTTTTTTATGCTGCTACCATGAGTACACTAAGTTTTAATATTTTTTCTTGCAAACCAGAGTAGAGGCTGAGCTTCACATTTATACCTATATCATTCAATACGCACATGGAAAAACTTCTGGAAGACTGCAAGCACGGTCTGTGGGTGGTGGTGGAGAGAGGCTTGATCTGTAATGTTTGAATTTTGCACCAATGGGCTTCCAGTCAAGATGATGGAATAGACTGTCTGGTCCCCAGCATCACTCTCTCCTACAAATCAACCAATTTACAACTAGTAAAAAGCAATGGCAGACAAGCCGGGGCCTCTAGAGCTCAGGGGAAGAGGAGGAGAGACCAATGGAGTTCATGAAGGCAGGAGAAGCCACAGTGAGAGAAAAAAAGGACCGCTTCCACTATTTCGAGCCCCAACCACTTCAAGGCTGGCCCTGATGAGCACACGGAGCAAGATCTGACAAAAGCCACAGCTGTGTTTTTTGTATGAAATTGCTTGGAGGAGGCAGGGGAGAAGAGGGCCTTGGTGGCCCCCAGGACAGCTAGACCACTAACAGGGTTCCTGTGGACCCGCATAGGAGCGAGGGTCCACAGACAACTGAATTTTGCACCGAGAATGTATTTATGTACTCTGTGTAGATAAATATAAGTATTTCCAAAAAATAAAAAGTTAAACAATCCAATGTACTTTCTTGCCAAAAGGTAGGGCAAGAGTTATAGAATTTGCTAAGGCCATGCAGAAGGGCTCAGTTTAGATCTGACAGGCTACTAAGGGCAGATCCAAATAAAGCTAGCATATAGCTGGCCAAATGTAGCAAGCTGTGATTCTGCACTTTTGTTTATTCTTCATATAGACAATTTTTCTGGCCTGCCTACAGATCTGTGTAGTGGCCTAAAAATACCAAAATTTATGAGAACTTGTAATGCAAGCATTAATCAAAGGCATATGAGGAGAAAGATGAAGTATTAAATCCAAGTTTTGTCATGGATACGGCTTCCTAATTATTTGAGAAAACAGTATAAAAATCTGACATTTGTGACTGTCTCATGCTTTTATAGCTGGTTTCAACTCCAAGCACATTAAATTGTATGCAAATTAAGTTTCATTTTTTAAGTGTCCTTACATTAACTAGTATGGCTTTAAAATTAATTCTACTTTTTATTTCTTGATGCCTTCTGTTTATTGATGTTATGAAAGGTTTGAAATTATTTTTAGTAAATTAACAAACTTTTAAATATAAAGCTACTTTGAAAAACATTTAATTTGTAAGTCACCAGTGTTTGAGGATCCCAGACACCTAGTGAACTGACACGTACCTATAATGGTTTATCTTAGAGACTATGACCTTTAACCTTTATCTTTCCATATTGTGACTCAGCTTCTCTCTACCAATTAAGTTGAGCTTTTGAAAACAGATTCAATTGGTCAGAATGAGGTCATCCTCTCTCCCAGGCAGTTTCTGTTCACAGCAGTGCTTTGATGTATCTGACTCTTCCCTTGTGACTTCCGTTGTACCTACCATGATGTACTATGCATACAGTAGATGCTTATTTAAGCACAAAAGAAATAAGAAATATTGGGTAGCTCACAGAAACTCTGTGGCTGGAGAAGCAGTATTGGGAAATGGGCAGAAACAAGCCAATCTAGTAAGGAAGGGCAGCACTGCTGTAGCTACTGGACCGTAGGGGATGCCATAGTTTACAGTACTGCTGTTACTGCCACTGGGTATGGGACACTCCTCCACTTCTCACTGGCTTCCTGTTTGCATCATTAGCTCTTGATTCAAGACTGTAGGTGGGCAAGTGCACCTGCTGCGTCATACCTGGGGCACTTGTCCAAACCCCGGCTGCCAGAGGAACCGGCAAGGTAAGTATCTTGCATTTTCTGGGTCTAGAGTGGAAGGAAACACTCTGCTTCTCATCAGGACCCAGTAGGTGGACAATTCACAAACAGAGGAGGGGTATTCAAAAGCTAAGGAATCTCAAAAACCCAATAATGTCTACCATGGGGATCAAAGTGAAGCCTTTTTGCACTTATTGACCCTGAGAGGTTTATAAACACTGCTTTTCTGAATATTGGGTTTTGAATTCCTACCTGAGTGTATTAGTTTTCTATTGCTGCAAATTATCCCCCAAACTTAGATGTTTAAAACAAAAGTAAGAATCTGTTATTTCACACAGTTTTTATGAATCAGGAATTCAAGGACAGCTTAGCTGGACGGTTCTGGTTCGAGATCTCTCACAAGGTTGCCGTCAAATGTCAGCTGGGGCTGCAGTCATCTGAAGGCTGGATTTGACCTTGAGGGTCCATTCTGAAGATGGCTTACTCACATGCTAACGGCTGATGCCTGGTGTTGGCAGGAAGCTTTTGTTCCTTACCACATAGGTCTCACTAGGGCTGATTGAGTGTTCTCATGACATGGATGCTGTTAGTGATCTGAGAGAGAAAAGCAGAAGCTGCAATGTCTTTTATGACATTGCACAATATTCTACTGGTTACACAGGTCATTCCTATTCAATGTAGAGAAGGACTACACTGGGGCATGAACATCAGGAGAAGATCATTGGAAACTGATCATCACACCAAGCAAAATAGGAATTTGTGGATTTTCTAGTTAATTTTGCAATCAAAGTGGGAAGTCAAACAGATCTACCATCCATAAGACTCTGGGATATGTAGGTACAAATTTGCAATGAGGTTGTCATAATTACTTGATATGAAGGCCAAAAGCTTTGTTGAATCTGCTAAGTTATAATGATTAAACAAAAGCCAGAAATTCAAAATGTATCACAAAATAGATTCAAGAATTTTTTTCAACTGAAGTCAATTTGGAATTTCTTCATCAAAAGATACTTCCTGTTACTCTTCCAAAGTTGTCAGAATAAAATGAGAAATTAGAAAATTAAAGGCGTTTGCTCATCTTGGAGCATTATTTGGCTGATTGCAATTTTTAAATGATTTAAAAATATTAGATTCTTTTTACCTAGAATTATGAGCAGTCATGCGACTTCAAACACAAATGGTAAAAAATTAAGAACATTGTTTTTCATGTTTTAGAACAAGTCTTAGCATTTTTCTTGTTTAACTTTCATGAGTTTGACTCAGTCTCTTCTCGTCCTACTGCTCTCACGAGATCTGTTGAGAAATGAGGAGAATTTTGATAAGTTTCTCCTTGGATCCTAAGTAAAATTATTTGTATATATGTCTGTTTTAGTCAGTTCGGGCTACAATGATAGAATACTGTAGACTGGTGCTTATAAGCAACAGAAATTTATTTCTCACAGTTCTAAAGGCCAGGAAGGCCAAGATCAAGGAGCCAGCAGGTTTGGTGTGTAGTGAGGCCTGTCTGCTTGTTCACAGACAGCCTTCTCACTGTGTCCTCTCACGGCAGAAGGGGCAAGGAAGCTCTATAGAGTATCTTTTATAAGAGGCTCATGACCTAATCACCTAGCAAAAGCCCCTCCTCCTAACACCATTACATTGGGCATTAGGACTTCAACATACGGATTTTGAAGCAACACAATCAGTCTATAGCATATGTCTCCTTGGGTTTAAATAAGTAACATAACATTTAAGATGGAAAGAAAAAAAGTAGGAAGGAAAAAACAAACATAAACAAAGAAAATACTTCCTACTAACCAACTTCTCTGAAGCAGGGAAAATGGGTTACCATCTGACCAGGTGAGCGGTCTTACAGTCTAGTCCAGGAAGGGCTAGGGAATTTACTGAGTTCAACAGTATGTCAATTATTTCAGCAACTGCAAATGGGCTATAAACTAGACATGTCCCTCATGGGGGGAGCAAACCATGGTAGAGGGTCCTAGGAAATTTGACAGTATTTACAGTGTACAAGGAGACCTCCTTGAACCAAGAGAAGGAGCATTTAGCTGCAACCTGTATCAGCCGTGTACTGGAGCCAGCTCTTGCTAGCTTGTGAGATTTATTATTAAATATTTAGGAAATTTGCAAGTTGATTCTTAAACCATTGGTAGCTTGAAGGAGGCCTTGGTGGGAATAATTACACCACTTTGCAAATTAGGTCTTCCTTTCCGCCCACCTTGATAAAGAGTCAGCTAATCAACATGTCACAGGACCTGTAGGAGGTTCACAATGGGGACCCCCTGAGAAGATGGTACTATGACTTGGAGTTTACAACAACTGGGCAGTGGTGGTAGTGGTGGGGGAAGCTGAGCTTCACCTGGACACAAAGCCGGTTGGGCCAACTGAAGGTAATGCTCACAGGACAGAGAGAAATGGTCCAGAGAGACATTCAAGGATTATAGCCAAGAAAACTTTTTTAAAAAGTAAGAAAGATGAACATAGACCAAAGTGGGATGGTCTATAGTCTAAGGAGGAATTTAGGTTTTAATTAGAGAAAGGAGATGGGAACCAATACTTACAGAGGCACCTGCTTCACATGCCTTAATCATTTCATTGATCTGCTGAGGCAGGTAAGTATTAATGCTTTTATCTACTTTTACAATCAAGTGCATTGAAACTTCCATTATTAAGTGGTAAAGTCAGGATCCTATCTCAAGGTTTTCCTATAATACTGTCACCTTCTAGAACTTCTTCTCCTAGAAAGTTGGGAAGAGGAAGAGGAAGAAGAAATGGAATTGTTCCAAGACCTGAAATCTCCAGAAGGAACAGAAAAGTGTCTGTGAAGTTAGTGAAGAAAGACATAAAGTTTAAGGAAGGACTATCTGAGAAGAAGGAAACCTCTTTATCAAGAGAGGAAGATAGGCTGACCTGAGAAATGCATTTTGTATCTAAGTTTCTGCTACAGAGCCAGGAAAATTGTTTACACGGATGGGAGAACTGCAGTCTTGTCGAGAACAAAGGAGCATTTTTATAAATTAGACCATGGCTGCCACATGTAGTTGACAGGTTCATGCAGCTATTTTTCAGTCCTATTGAAGGCCCCAAAGGAATTTGGGGGGGATGCTACTTTGCTCATGTCTGACTGAAGGGGAAAGTGTGCCCCCCTTCAACTTGGCATTGCTACCATTTCCTTTTTTGAACCTCCAGTTCTTCAAACTGGTATTCTGTATGCATGGAGAAGGGGCATCGAGGAATGAGATTATATGCTCCTGGAGGGCAGGAACTTGGCCTTCTTCTTTGGTATGTTTCTTGATAGCATGCCATATTGGATGAACGAAAAATGCCTTTCAAATAAATGTGTTGAACAGACGTTTAAAGTCTCAGCTAAAAATAAAATGGGCTTTGGTTTTTGTACTTCTACCTCTGTGGTCTCATCGCACGAGCATATGTTTTAGATCTCAGGCTATTCAAGACATGTGTTCTGACCTATTATTTATAACAAATTAAAATGGAAAATGCAACCAAAAAAGCTTAAAATATTTGCCTGAGGACTACACATGGAACACATGCTGGCTGTGAGGTGGCCAAGTTGGGGACCCAGGAATAATCACAAGTTATTCAATCAGGCTACGTGGCTCGTGACTCTATAGCAGACTCTTTCTTTTCTGCTATGTAACTCAAAGATCTGAGACCCTGGGCCCAAACTTTGTTAGAACTTCAAGCATTAGGATTTAAAAAAAAATTTCTGGGTCAAAATTCAGAATATGTAGAGGCAAAGGCAGCCTTCTATCTCTGACTTCCCAGGAGTAGCTACAACTATTTTGAAGTTTGTGACACAGGTTAAACCCCTTTTGTTCTCTGTTTGGGCAAGGAAAAGTACTATTAGGTGAAACAAGATGGCTGTTGAAATCCAGTGTTCACATGTTTCCTAGCTCAGAAAGCTGAAAACCAGGGTGTGAGAGATCCCAAAGGGAGAGCTTGAATTGCCTTCTGTTCCAGAGGAGGTCTCACAACAGTTTCAACTGCTCATTCCAAACATGTTTGCCCCTCCTCGCTTATAGATGTGACATCATCCATGAAATACTTGAGATGCCCAACAGATGAATAGTAGATAAACAGAATATATTATTATAACCCAGGATGTTTTTATTCCCTTTGTTTTTCTCACAGAGTCAGTATAAACATGTGAAACTCCTGTGAACTTTCATGTGTCCAGTCTCAACTTTAATAATTTTATTTTCCTTTATTTCATGAGTTAACAGAAGGGAAATATTGGAGGTCTGATAATGGTTTTAAATTCTTTTGCTTTTCCAGGTGATTGATAGGAAAAAAACACACTAGAATTTGTTATGAAATGTTGCCATTATAAAAATCTACATGGTCTAGTGGAAAGAATCCCAGCTGAAAGCCTGGAGACCTGTGTTCTAGTACCAGCTCGTAGGCACTGCTTACCTTTCCCATACCTTAGTGTGCACATCTGCAAAATAAGGAGCTAGATAATTCTACCTAAATTACTTCCTCCGGCTTCTATGGCAACTGCATATAATTGCAGAACTTTAGAAGAAAAGGCACTGGACCTAAAGATCTGGGTTTTAGATATGACTTTGTACATTTTGTGGTTTTATTTCCTCAACTCTAAGAAATGGAGAGCATTATCTGTTATTTGGTCACAAGTGTAATGTAAGATTAGATATTTCCTTGTATAAGCAATTTTCAAGTAAAAAGGTCTATACAGATAGAAGAAAGCCCCTCCCTATCAAGCCAAACTAATAAAGTATATTAAAAAGCTAGATCAAATAAACAAATGTGGCATCTATGTAGGAAAATGCAAATAGATTAAAATAATAAAATAAAGACAAGAAAGGACTCATGTATGTATTAACAGGTAGTTTATTGAAGAGAAAATGCAAACAAGCAAAGTACTCATGAAAAGATATACAATATCACTGCTAATCAAGGAAATACAAATAAAAGCAGCAATGAAATACCATTTTCTTCTCATCAAGCAAAAAATTTGAAATATTTGATATCAGGTAATGGCAAAATTATGGGGAAATGGGTACCATTATACATGTCTAATGAGAGTGCAAATCACCTTTTAAGATGATTTGGCAGTGTTATAATTTTAAATATGTGTATCCTATGCTTAGTAATTACGTTTTTTTATATCTATTCATGTGCCTAAAAAGATATGGACAGATATATTCATTGCAGCAGTATCTATAGAGCAAAATATTTGAAATGACTTACTTATAAATCAATAGGAAGGTGGTTAAAGAAAAGATAGCACATTCATACTATGGAGTACTATGCAACAGTTAAAAAGAATGAGGTGGATATCTGAAAACTGACACGGAATGATCACTAATATGCACTGTAGAGTAAAAATCTAGTTATAAAATAGCTTGTATTATTATGTACAAATACACACTACATTTATTAGTCTGTTTTTGTGTTACTATAACAGAATATCTGAGACCAAGTAATATGTAAATAAAAGAGGTTTATTTAGCTTATGATTCTGGAACATCTGCACCTGTCATGGGCCTCAGGCTGCTTTTACTCTTGTCAGAAGGCAGCAGGGCCCAGCGGGTGAAAGGAGATCCCACAGCAAGAAAGAGAGGGGAGGATCCAGGCTCTTTTTAACAACCAACTCTCACAGGAACAAATCCATTCCCAGGAGAGCTCACTCACTCCTCAGGGAAGGTATTGTTCTATTCATAAGGGTTCTACCTCTGTGACTCAAACACCTCCCACTAGGACCCAGTCATATTTCAACGTGAGCTTTGGGGAGACAAACATATCCAAACTATATCACTACCAAACTACATATTTCTATAAGTACATAAGTGTACTGAAAAAAAATACAGAAAAAAAGAATTCTGGAAGTATACACAATGAACTGACAATAGAAGTCACTTTTGAGAAGGGGATTGGTGATGAAGGGGACTTAAACTTCATAGGGTTTAAATTTGGAGGGGGGGGTGGATGTACAAATATCTTCATGTTTTACTTAGAAATTTGAGATTTTATTTTTTCCAATGGAAGAAGATAAGATAAATTGACTTGAGCATTTTCTATTCTGCTAAACTAAAATCTAGCTAACAGTTATTTTCCTACAGGCAGTGCTATGTAAACTTCCATGGAAACCCCACATGCTAGAATACCACCTAAATTACTGAAAATTTTAATTTAATTTAATTTAATTTAATTACTGAAAAATTTAAGGGTCTGAACCCTTAAAGAATTCAGGCTTTTACGAGCCTTATCCTTCGATTTACCCAACAATGCAGCCAATTGGCTACAAAATTTGATTTCTGGAGCCTTCAGAAATTATTACTTAGATCCTTTTTGAATAAAGGTCGTTCTGGAACTTAAACTATTATGGAATTATTCGATCTTATCGAACTTGAAAGCATAAGGTCACAGAAGGTGGTGGTATTTCTCCAGAGATGAATAATTGTTAATCATTGCTGTTACTGGTGTTCTGTTCTGGAGTCGCTATTTGCCTTTGCATATAAAGTGTTACCTAAGAAAAGACTGTAGAATTCCAGAATCTAGCTATAATTCTTCCAGTGGGTTTTTTAAAAGCTGTCCATTCCATCAGAAGTTAGTAATTTGAGAAAACACAGACATGCTTAACAATGATTGTTACTTTTAGAAACAGAAAGAATGAAGAATATGAAGGCTAGGGACACACAGAGACAAACTTTGTCCCCTTCACCTATCCTAGAAAGTAGAGAGGGAGGGGCCGGCCTGGTGGCGCACTGCTACAGTGCGCCGCTTGGGAGCGTGGCGGCGCTGCCGCCGAGGGTTCAGATCCCACGTACAGACCGGCCGCTCACTGGCTGAGTGAGGTGTGGGCACAACACCGAGGGTTGCGATCCCGTTGCTGGTCCCGGTCCGAGGGTTCTGATCCGTTGCCGGTCACGAAAAAAGACAAAAAAGGAAAAAAAAAAAAACAAGAAAGTAGAGAGGGAAGATATTATTATGCTCCATTTTGCATATTAAGAAAATAAGACTCAGAAAGGTTGAGAAACTTGTCCAAAGCCAGCCAGCAAGTAGCAAGTACAATTTAGTTTTTTTCCTTGACTTTGAGTCTAACATTTTATCTACTCCATTATGATACCTACCATCTTGAAACTAGGATCTGAAATGTGAAGACACATATCCAAATTGATATACTGAGTCAGCCAATATTTCACCCAACATTTGTTGAATGCTTTCTAGGCATCTGGCTCCATTCCAGCTTCACTTAAATCTTAATATTCACTTAAATCTTATTAGAACTCTAAGTTTTATGATCGCTGCTTTACAGATGAAGAAATGGCAGGCTAGAAATTAAACAGTTCACTCATACCACCTCACCAGGAAGTGGTGGAGTTAAAATTCAAATCTGCAACTTCTAGCTCACCCAAGTGCTTCTAACAGTGGGATTTTAGTATTCCCAAGGAAGAGCTTTCATCAATGGGCAAGGCCATCCTTGAAAAAGGTTTGCCCCCTGTTTTAGTCCATTTGTTTGCTTATAACAGAATACATGGAACTGGGTGATTTATAAAGAAAACAAAATTTATTGCTTATAGTTTCTGAGGCTGGGAAATCCAGTCCATCTGGTGGTGGCTACAGTGACCCAGGGGTCTCATATTGCAAGATGGTGGAAGCAGAGAGAGCACAGAAAGCAGAAAGACAGACTCTCCTCTTTTAAAGCCCTCAGAACTATGCCCCTGACCACTGTTTTAAATTCATTCACTACTGCATGGTCTTACAATCTAATCATCTCTTCAAGACTCCACCTTTCAACTGCCATAATAGGATTTCCCACCCTCTTAACAGTCACAGTGGGGGCCAAGTTTCTAATACATAAAACTCGGGGGAATGCAATTCAAGCATCACAATTCAAGGAGTTTTGGGGGGATATAATTCAATCCACTACACCCCCAAATAGACATCCCCTTCCATCAAGGTTAACTGGCTTCTGTAGACACTTTTCAAGCAAATCAGTGTGGTTTGGGGTGTTTTTATATATGGCTGGGAACCATCTGGTCATATTAGCAAAACAAACCATTTGTAAATAGTGTCATGTGTAAGCCAACAAGAGATCCATTCTTTCATTCCTTCTCAGGGGACCTACCGGCCTCCTCTGCTGGAACGAGTGTTAGGGCTCTCCTGATACTGACCCAGAGTAATTTGTTTTAATAATGTCTGAGAATGCTGAGGTAATAGTCTCCTTACCTCAACTAGTGCTTTTAAGGAAGAAAAAAACATAAAAAGTAGAATATTTTTATTTCTTTTCTTCTTTTGTAAGTTCATAAATAGAAATTTTACTATCTAAACACTGAACTAGGATGCATGTTACCATAAGCCTTAGGAAAGTGATTTGAATGAAAATATTTAGTTACAGGGAAAATTTGAAAATGGCAGAAATCTGGGAGAAAAAAAGAGTAAGAAAGAGAATTAGAACAGACTTTCCTAGAATGGTGATTTGTATAAATCATGGCACTATTATTCATGAGTACTTATTGCATGCTAGGCACTTTTCATGAAGTAACTAATTCCATCCTTATAAAAATCTAGTGAGGTAGGTTTGTCTTATTAGTTACATTTTATACATGAAGAAATTGAGGCTAGGAGGTGACAAGGCTTGAACTCAAACCCAAATCTGTCTCTGTCTTTAAGAGTTCTCAAAGCTTTCCACTCCAGCTCCCAGGGTGAGGGCAGAACATGGAATCCACAGTCATGTGTCTCTGGGGGTCATGAAGAGGAGCCCGGGCTGTAAATCTGGGCCAGTTTGTCACTCTTCCAGAATGGGCTTCTGAATTGTCTTCATTGTTTCATCCGAGACCTAATGCATTCCGGAGGTGAGGAGCAGGCCTTTACTTTGCCCATTTGGAGGAGGTTGTGGACCTCTAGGGGTAACTTCTAAAAAAATTATAAAATATTTCAAAAAACCAGAAGATGAAAACAGTAAAAGAGAAATACCTCACCCAACTCTCAGCTTAAGAAACAAAACTTGACAAACTCAGTTAAAGGCCTCTGTGCGCCCCTGATTTTATCTCTTCTCTCCCTTATAGAAGTAACTACTGTCCTGAATTTAAGGTATATAATTGTCTTGAAATTCTCTATAGCTTCCACATATGCTTGTATTCTTATAAAATACATTATTTGATTTTGCGTATTTTAAATTTTACTTAAATGGACTCATATTTATGTATTCTTCGAAATTTCTGGGTTTTCTTTCTTATTATGGCCACAGTATTCACCCATGTTAATATGTGTAGCTGCAGTTCATTTATGTTCCCTTGTAAATAGTATTTAATTGTTTGAATGTATCACAATTTGTTTAGACATTCTGCAATTGATGAATAATTCCCCACATTTTTACTATGACAAATAATGCTGCTAATCTTTTATGTGTCTCATTATGTATATGTCAAGAGTTTTTCTTGGGGATAATCCTTGAAATAAAATTGTTCAGGAAAAAATTCAAATTCAGTAAATACAATCATATTCTCCTAACCCCTAGTTCTCCTAACTAGCTGTGTCAATAAAACTGTTAATCCATTTCTGTGCTTATAACAAAATACTGGGAACTGGGTAATTTGTAAGAAAATGACATTCATTGCTTACAGTTTTGGAGGCTCAGAGAAGTCCAAAGTCCAGGGAACACATCTGGTGAGGGTCTTCTTTGGTGGTGATTTCAGTGACACAGAGTATCACATTGAGAAAATGGCAGAGCAGAGAGAGAGTCTCATGTACTCTCCTTTTAAAGCCCTCAGAACCACACCCATGACCACCATTATTAATCCATTCGTTAGGTGATGGTCCTCAGAAATTAATGGATGTCAGAGGAAGGGTCCGGGGAGGCCCAATAGCCAGCCTCAATCTACCCCACCCTCTTACCAGGCTCTTGGTAATTCAAAGAATTCAAGAGCAGAGTCACAGTAGAAAGTGAGAACAGGTTTAATATAACAAATAAGAGGTACAGATTCCACAAAGAGAGTGTGGACTAGCTCCAGAGACTGAGAAGGGCCTGCAACAGATTTAATACAAAAGTAAGAAATACACACCTAAAGGTTAGTACAGAGTGCAGGATGGCTCAAGGGAGTGAGCAGCCACCTGCTGAAAGTAAGCTTAATACAAAAGTCAAGCACACACACCTCAGCCAGAGAAGTGCAGGGTGGCCCCAGGAAAGTGAGCAACAACCTGCCTCCTACTGGGATTCAGCTTTTATAGTTTTGCTATCTAATACACATGCACACCATCTAATGAATATTCAATTAAGGGGTCATTCCCTGTTATGTAACATAGTCTTGCCCATGCTCAGTTGGTCTCTTTTTAGAGCATGTTCATTGGTCAGATTCTATCACATTCACCAGACATATTCAAGAGTATTCTGTGCTCTCTAGCACCTATAATGGAAGGTCATTCAAAGGATAAATTCCACTTTACTCAGCATGCTTGGGTATTAGGGTTATATGCTCACTACTGAGCATGCCCAGCCACTGGATTTGCATAAGCCAGCCCTTGAGGTCTCAATTTCTCCTTGTTGGTGTTGAAATAGGTCTAACTAGCAATAGTAACTTTCCTCTATGCGAGGGCCTAGAGGAGCAGCTTGAGCCCTTGGGGAGTGGCTTGAAACCAGGGGTGTGTCGTGAAACCCAAACCCAGGGAAACTGAGCACCTCTAACTCCTGATCACCTCTTGAAAGCCCCACCTTTCAGTTACCATAATAGGATTTCCCACCCTCTTAATAGTCACAATGGGGGCCGGCCCGGTGGCGCACTGCTACAGTGCGCTGCTTGGGAAGCGCTGCGGTGCTCCCGCCGAGGGTTCGGATCCCACATACAGACCGGCCGCTCACTGGCTGAGTGAGGTGCGGGCGCGACACCGAGGGTTGCGATCCCGTTGCCGGTCCCGGTACGGGTGCAACACTGAGGGTTGCGATCCGTTGCCGGTCATGAAAAAACACAAAAAGGAAAAAAAAAAAAAATAGTCACAATGGGAATCAAGCTTCCAATACATAAAACTTAACTTAACGGGACACAATTCAATCCGTATCACTTGATATTTGTTAGATGTTTTACCTTTTGCTGTTCTAAAGAAGTGAAAGAGTATGTCATGATTTAAAAATGTTTATCTCTGATAATTAGTGAGGCTGTGTAGCTTTTCATATGTTCATAAGCAATTTGTTTTTCTTGTTCTGCCATTTGCCTGTTCATATTTATGTCTATACTTCTATTGGATGACTGGGTCTTTCCTGTTGATTAATAGGTGTTCTTTATATATTCTGGATATAATTTTTTTTTTGTCTGTGCAGGCATTTCAAATAACTTCTTCTATCTGTAATTTATGTTCTTTGTATCTTGACCTTAGCACTGGTAATGCCAAGTAGACAAAACTAATCACAAGTTCACAATTTTTGGTGCTACCATTTTTACTTTCCAAAAACATTAACATGGACTTTCTATGAACACTACTGTGATTTAAAACCACCAATGTCACTAGTACTTGGAGTAAAGTTTCCATAGGGGTCTGCACTTTAGGTACATGCAAACTTCCTAGTAATTTTTCTTTAGTACACAATAATTTTTATGTGATCAGCTCAGGAGAAGTTTTTGCATACAAATAATTTGGCTATAATTTTATGTGGACTGTTTTTTTTTTTTTTTTTCTTTTTCTCTCTCTCACTTGCCCTTGGAGAAGGAAAGAAGTTGTGTTTTCTGCAACCCAATTAAATTTTAGTATCTTTTTTTTACATGTACCTAGCAGAAAACTGGAAAACTACAGACTGTGTTTATGACAAAGAGTTCCCTTCAAAGCAAAGATCAAGATTAAAGCTGTCCTCTAATTTACAAGGACACCTGCTCACATCTTGGCTATTGGTCCTCTGGTGCTGGCTACCATCTATCCCTGTGGATAATTTATCCTTTCCCTAGTGTCAAATTGGGAGGCAGTACAGCATCATGGTTAAGGCTCTGGGGGTCAGAAAGCTCCATAACTTTCCATAAGATCTTTTTGAACAAATTATTTAAACTATCTGAACCTCTGTTTTTGCATCTGAAAAGGTGACAAACAGTGCCTTTCTCAAGAGACTTTCTTGGAGGTTAAATGAGATCATGTCTCTATGGTACTTCAAATAATGGTAGTTACTAATACATGGTCCTAATGAAACTGTCATCCCATTGAAAAAATGCTTTAAAAATGCTACTTCTCAAAAAAAAAAAAAAAACATGCTTCTTTTTTTCTCTTTAGAGACGTTTGTTGAATACTAATGATTTCTCTGGAAAAGATACAGTTCTATGAAAGGAACTGAAAATTAGCATCTCCTTTCTCAGCTCCACAAATGGAACTGATGGTCTTGTTGGGCAACCTGGCTCCACAAGAACATAGTGTATTAAGCTGGGCCTGGAAGGTCAATAGAACCTGAAAATAGACCGTGGTCATATTGAGATGATAGAGAGCTCACTCATGTTGCCACTGGCAGAACATTTTGTTTGGCCACAATGTTTTTCAAAGCTACAGAACTCTCTAGTTGTTCTGTTGTATACACTGTACTTATTCTTTGGCTTCCCCTGATGCATATTAAAGCTTATTTGTCTGCACTATGAACACCTCCAAAACACACACACACACACACACACACACACACACACACCCAATACACATACTAATGCTTAAATTGAACTAACAGCCTATAAACAGAAAGGAACTCCTGGTAAAATAATTGAGAGACTGGTTTAGATTTCATTTGCCAACTGTAATCTATTGGTGTTTCCCAGAGACACATAATTTGCTTAGAATTTCATAAATACATGCTTAGTTTTCCTAACAGAAATTCAACCTCTCTTAACTTTAGGAAGTTTCGGTCTTCTTCAAGTGTCTACCTTAAACTAACAAATAAACCTAAAAATGGTTTGGTGAAATATACATCTGAAAAGCCTACAAATTCTGGGTAAATAGAACCAGAAATCTTAACTTGGTGTCCTGGACTATATGACTTACTATCTGTGGGACCTCAGATGAGTCACTTAATCCCTCTGAGCTTTAGTTTACCTAATCTGTAAAGTGGGGCTGCTAAAAGAAACAAGAAACCAGAGAGCAAGGACGTGGGCTGCTGGTTGCTTGATCAAAGTGAAATTCAAAAAGTGCCCTATGAAAAAATACAACTTGTACATTTCTGGAATATCTTTCTTAGTTTGGATATAAAAATCTATATCCTTTTAGACTTCTAAATTTGCCATTCTCAGAAGAGTAACAAGGGGTTTCAGCAGAACCCCTGTTAAGTCAGCATGTAAGTCTCACAGGCCCCGAGGCAATAGATAAAAGCATCTGAAGTTCTGAAGGTCATCTCATACTGGCCCCAATAAAGAGGGAAATGGTAACAGCTCCTTGACCTCATTTTCCCTACTCTGGGCCACCTGTAAACAGGGGCTTGAGGGAAGTGTGAGGTCTGCTCAGTGCCAGGGGTTCTGTTTCTTCCTGCTGATGGAGAAAGCTATTTTTGCTGTTTTCAAAGGCAGCTGTTTCTGGCAGGAGTAGGTAGCCCAGGGTCTGCCTATGGCTCACTAACCCAGAGTTATTGCTGACATTCTCCCAGAGGGCAGGGGCTGGGGCAGGAAAATGTTTACTTCTCAGAGGTGATTCAAGACCGTGTCCTGGTAGGCCTTGTTTCTCATGGGGTGGGGGACTGGGGTGGGCAGGGGGTAAGCAGGGAAACTGAACAAAACTGAGGATGGCGGGCTAATCCAGCCTTAGAAAGAAGCAAAGACACTGAGTTCAGAGATTCCAAGATTGTGTGGGTGATGTTATCTTTAAGGTGAGAATCTCTGCTCTCATCTTCTGTTGAGAGGAAATGAAAGCTTCACAGCATTGCCATGTGACGAGAAGTGTGTCTCCGAGACCAACATCCCTAAATTCAAGATTTTGTCAGGCACATTGTGCTTCTAATTTAAGTGTAGCCTGGCTGGAAAGGGACCACTGTATGACCTGAGGGGAGCTAGAGGCCCCATTTTAAAAGGCTCCTGCCTTTGGGTTAGAATGTTGCTACTTTCAGCAGTAGTTGCCACTGCTGGATTGTCTTATTAAATACATGTTTGGTCTTTTGTTGCGACATTAGTGTTTGCTTTCTGCAGTGTTTTCCTCTCCCCCTCCCAGCAAGGTACCTTTGCACTCTGAGCCCCTCCCTGGCCTCAGGGGAGGTTTGTGTTGTGGGGGCAGGAAGCAAAAATTACTATAGACAATGACTTTCTCACTTTTATGTCCCCAAGGACTGAGCTTCTTGGGACGATTATACTGGGGAGATTGGAGAGAAATGTGTGCCCTTTGAGAAGGGCGACTCCCCAAAGCTGGAGTGAATGGAAATCTGTGTGGAGAATGGCAGGATGTGCTCCCTGCACCATGAAGAGGCTCAGAGAGGAACAGGACTTCAGAAAGCTGTGCCTAGGAGATGGACATTAGCACAGGGCTCCTGTCTACAGTTTCTCTGCCCACACACTGAAGGGGACACTATGGAGGCACCTGACTTCAGAGAGCAACACAACCTAGACAATGAATGCATATCAGCATTAGGACGGATGAAAGAGCAGTGACTTTTCCCTTTATTTCCGGGAACCATATGAGCTCCTAGATTATAGTTGGAGTTTGAGGAAGAGTCTCCTCCCTCCCAATCCCAGCAATGACCGGAGCTGAATTGTTTTATGGCCTCAGAAAGGAAGAGGCTTGATGGGCAGGGAAAACTTTTCCTCTACCCTCTTAGGTTTAGTTCTTGGGGGCCTGAAAATTAAAATGGCAAAAGACAGTTTAGTAACAGATAAAACACTTTTATCTATGTAAGTACACAGGAGTTTGCAGAAAAATGTGACTCAAGGAAGTGGCTAGAATTTGGGGTTTATGTACCATCTTAGTGGGGGAAGAAGGGACAGGCTGGTTAGCTCAGTTGGTTACAGTGTGGTGCTGGTAACACCAGGGTTAAGGGTTTGGATCCCCATAAGGCAAGTTGCCAAAAAAATATAGATGAGGGGGAGGGGAGAAGGAAGGATGGGGGAAGGGGGACACTTAGGGGAAAACAAATGACTTTTAGAAAAGGAAAATAGGCCTTTAGAAGAATAGATGGGAGATGATGATAGTTTTGTGGCAATATCTGTTTAAGGGATTTCTTACTCTGGTGCCAAATTTCCTCTCTGGCAATAGGAGACATTTCCCCTGGTTACAAAACTCAGGAGGGGATTTATGACAGTTGAATTCTTTTAGTTCAGAAACAAACAAACAAACGTCTTCACAGTGGTTTGAGCCCTTCAGGCTCAAACTTAGATTTAATTTGAAGCAAGTAGAGAAATAGGGTACTTCCTTCACACCAAAGTTTATAGGGTAAGGTGTATCAAGGGAGCCCCAAATCTGAGAGGGCACTTGCGTAGTGTTTGCCTACTCCAAAAAACTTACCCGGTATTTCAATAGCTAGAGACATTGGTTCATTAGACTTATGGGAGTCTCTGAGGGCACTTGCCAGCTAGATATCTGCACTGCCACAGGGTATAAACAACAGTTACATAGTGAACAGATCAGAGTAGGGGTGTAAATCATTTGTAAGCCTATGTGTAGACCCTCACCCTCACCCAGCTCACATAACTCTGAGCTCGTGGGAGATCTGGCTGAGTAGCTAAGTTAATGTACTTGCTACTCTCCTGGCACCAGCGTGCTTTAACACCAGCATGCTAATTTACTTAGACTCCCTGCTTCCTCCAGTCTTCACTTTGTTTTAAAGGGGATGTACCTTTCCTTGGGTAACTACCTTCCTCGGCCAGGGGTAGTCTCCCAGGGGAGAGGGGGAACTCTGGTATGCACAGGGAGGAGGAATATGTCTATGTCCAGCATTTACCCTACATAAGGTTAATACAGGTTACAAGTGAAAATGACCCTGGGAGCTAAAACGTATAAAATGTGTTCACTTATTACAAATTATTAACAATTTAGTGCAGATTTTTTCATCAGAACAGAGTCACATCAGAACTTGTTCCCTAAAAACAGGACAGATGAGAGGAAAGTTTGAAAGGATTGAAAGAGGTAGGAAGAGACACCAGCTCCCTGGCAGCCATTATTAAAGGCATTAGGTCATTTTTACGGGACTCTGGTATATGACCCTTTCTGTCTATTAACAACCCAACTTTTCCCACAGGTTTCTTTTTCTTCAAAACTAAGCAACCATCAGCAGCTGGAGTAAAAATTTACTGATAAGTGCTTAGGAATTCCTGCGTGTGCACCTGTCTTCTCAATTTTCAGCTAATAGTGTGTGTAGAACTCTTTTTTAAAAAACTTTTCCCACAGGTTTCTTTTTCTTCAAAACTAAGCAACCATCAGCAGCTGGAGTAAAAAATTACTGATAAGTGCTTAGGAATTCCTGCGTGTGCACCTGTCTTCTCAATTTTCAGCTAATAGTGTGTGTAGAACTCTTTTTTAAAATTGGACTTCTGAACTTCCGGTCAAGATGGCAGAATAGACTGTCCCCAGCATCACTCTCTCCCACAAATCAAATAATTTTACAACTATTAAAAAGCAACGATAGCCAAGCTGGGGCCACTAGAGCTCAGGGGAAGAGGAGGAGAGACCTACGGCGTGCATGAAGGCCAGAGAAGCCACGATGAGAGAAAGAAAAAAACCTCTCTGACCGTTTCAAGCCCCAGCTGCTTCCAGGCTGGAGCTGCTGAGCACAAGGAACAGGAGCTGGCAAAAGCTGCAGCTTTCCCCTTTGGATGAAGTTGCTTGGAGGCGGCAGAGGAGAGGAGGGCCTTGGGGGCCCCCAGGCCAGCAAGACCACTAACAGTGTTCCCGTGGACCCTCATAGGAGTGAGGGGCCACAGACAACTGAAAAAAGGAGCCATTCAGAGGCTGGTGAGTCATCGCAAGGAACCAGTGTACAGCCTGTCCCATGGGAAATGTTTGCAGCATGGGTGGTGGGAGAGACAGTGGGAGAACACTAGGGCACAGCAAGGACAGCTGATCTGCCCCCCCGAATCAGCACAGGACCACTCAAAGGAGACTGGCCAGGAATATAGAATTGCATGTGGTGCAGTTTGATGAAAAGACTCAGGCCCAGAACAGTGTTTCTACACAATCCTGGTGCATTGGATTTCACTAAACCCGAAAGTCCTATAAAGTCAACCATTAAAACCTGAGCTGCACAAAAAACCTTCTCCAGGGAATCAACAGCAAAGGAGCAATTTAGCTAAACCACAGAGCTCAAGTCCTGGTCCCGACAGGAAGATCCCCCACTTTAGAAGTAAGCAAAGGACAACAAATTAGTTCCCCTTGCTAACCTCAGCACCGCTGCATTTCCCTAAACCACTAGCAACAAGAGAATTACTGAGCAATGTATTAGTTACTGAAACTCTGGTAAGGATGACAAGGAATAGAATTTTCCTTATACTCTCCACAGCAAACTCTTTAAAAATATTGTTAACATTGTTAATATTGTTCCCTAAAGTTCTCATTTTGGCTACTCAGCAAACCGAGTGTTCTCCTTTTCACTTTTTCCAATCATGGTCTAATTTCCTCTATTTTGTTGAGCAATTCAGTTCTCCTCCTACACATACAATCCCTACTCAGCAAGGTGCTCAATAAAGCAAAAAGTTCTGCAGTGTACAGAACTCTCCCACCCCTTACAAGCAAGTTTAGCAACTATTTATAACTATTTGAAAACGAACCCAAATGTCTCACTCTGCCCTTTCATCTCATCCCCATCATTTAGTTCATTAAATATGCAGAGCAATCTCTCTTAAAAGAGTGTGATAAATATAATTTTCTCTGCCTGATTACATCATAATGCAGCTACTAATCAGGGGCATTAATTGTTAGCAAATCCTAGGAACACCAGGACCTTGGAAAGCTCAGAGATCAAGTGTTTCAGAAAAGATGCTCCTTCCCCAAGGGTGACCAGAAACTACTGATTTTCTTAGGTTATGGAGCATCCTGATTAATAGGAAATAGAAATAATGCTCAAAAACTTCTGCTTTGGCTACTATTGCTGCATAACAAATTACCCCAACACTTAATGGCTCTAAATAACCATCTTATTTTGCTCGTGATTTTTTGGGTCAGGATTTTGGGAAGAGCTCAGTTGGGTGGTTCTGGCTTGGGGTCTCTCAAGCAGTTGGAAACAGATGTCACTGGGGCTGCTGTCGTCTGAAGGCTAGACTGGGTTGGGCGTTCAACATGATTCACTCACAAGGCTGGCCGTTGGTACCGACTGCTGGGAGTGATGCTGTGGCCTTTCCATGGAGTTTGGCTTCCTGACAGCAAGGGGACCTCAGGGTGGTTGTACTTCATACATGGCAACTCTGGTCTCAAGTGTAACTATTCTAGGGAACAAGGGAAAAACTACATTACCTCTCATGACCCAGTTTTTGACATCACACAGTATGACTTCCATCATACTCCACTAGTAGAAGCAGCCACACACATTGCCCAAATTCAAACCAAGTAGAATTAGACTTCCTTCTTGAGAGGGGAGCGACAAGTCATATAGTAGAATAACAAGGAGGGTGGGAGATATTATTGCAGCCATTCTGGAAAATGTAATCTCTCGAGTTATGTGGAAGTAACAGCTAGAGGCTCAACCATGCTGCTTGTATAGAAACCATGCGAGTAAAGAAAAAGTGCAGTGTGGAATGGGATTATCAATGTCCTTTCAGAAGAACCAATTCCACAACCCTCTTTCGTTGTCACCATCTCCTACTAAATCACTCATCAATGCACTATAGAAAATGCACCTGAGGAGATGTGGCTTGAATTCCTAGGGCTCTCAATAGAAAGTTAGTGTGTTGAGGTGTGAAAGTATATAATAGATTTCCTCCTTGGGATTTAAATTCACAACTTTATACAGAAATGGGAAAAATTTGTTTTGCTAGGGCTCTCAATAGAAAGTTAGTGTGTTGAGGTGTGAAAGTATATAATAGATTTCCTCCTCGGGATTTAAATTCACAACTTTATACAGAAATGGGAAAAATTTGTTTTGTTTAAAAGTGGTTGATTGGATCTAATCATATCTAGGCATGGTTCTTCTATTCTACTAGTTTGGCTTACTGAGGATAAAGGCTATATTGGATCTTTAGTCTATGGGTACCCACAGAGTAGAGATTTGTCACCTTATCTATAATATCTTTACATCCACCCTGTTACCAAGCCTACCAAATACCATATGCTCAGATTAGGCTGAACTGTGTATCAGAAGAATGGTTTATATCTGATTCTACAAAGTTTTCTGCCAGGTTTATTTCATGCTACAATGGGATGGAGAGTGTCCTCACTAGTTTATCCACTGAAAAACTCTTCGGGCATCATTGATTATCAAATAGACTCCATGGCTAATGTATATAAAATGACAAAAAACGTGTGTGTATGTGTGTGTGTGCACATGTGCACACACGTATGTTTTGAATACACACTGCCTTTTTTCCACTGGAGAAATTTTAGAATTTCCTCTTCTATCAAATTTAGATTTCTGAGTTACAGGGATCAGCATTGTTTAGTATTAGAACAGTATTTTTTCCTAAATTAAATTATAATTCCAAATCACACTGAGCAGATTGTTTATATTTCTGCATAACTGAAGAGTTCAACTTTATTTAATGGGATCTTTGGGCTCAGCGTAGTGGGAAAAACAGGATACCGTATCTGGCAGAGCTATGTGGCAGTCTTACAAAATAAACTCCTGATAAAGCTGTAATCCCTTTGTCGGTTTAACCGTGATTAGATTTGAGACTCTGGAAAAGTCCACAAAGGACTTTCATGTAACATGGGTGATAAATTTATTATGCACATATTCACAAGGGCACTAGGAGGAGAGACATTAGGACTTTTACTAAAATGCATCATTTCAGCAACCTTTGAAGTTGAACTGTATGCGCCTGTCATTCTGAGAGATTTGAAGTCCTTTCTCCTCCTACTCCTCTGAGCGTCAGATGTACGTGGTTGGTTTGGCAATAAGAGAGGAGGTAACGTGTTTTCCAGATCAACACGAATTATGGGGCAGAACATGGATTTCGTTATGGGTTTAACTTCAGTCTGACTCAACATTATGGACAAGAAGTAAATAACAGTCCAAGAGGGAGTTATTCTTGGCCCACTACTGCTACTTATTGGTAGGAGGGGGAGCAAGCTTTGATTAGTCCTTTAGTTTTTACTCAAACCTGTGAGATTTTTGTATTGCTAGAAAGTGCAGCATTGTGGGTATGCTATAGTTGACTTTTGTCCTCAAGCCCCAGTCAGCATTTAAAGAACTAACTTGTGGAGCCACAGCGGCCCCACAAGGTCAAGATCATATTCACTGACATTTTGTCTAATCCTGCCCCCAAGGAATCCTCTGATCTTCAAGCAGATGTTCTGGACCTCAGAGGGTGGTGTTGAGAGCAGTGGGTCTCAGTCTTGTTTAACAACTACAAAAACCTGGAAAAGGTTTTTAAATCCTGATGCCTAGGTTGTATTTAGCCGAATTAAATCAGAAATGCTGGCGGCTGGAGTCCAGGCATTAGTTTTTAAAACTCCCAAGGGATTCCAATATGTAACTCAAGCTGGGAACCACTGTTCCCAATTTCTCCATTCAAAGTTAAAGAACCAACACTGTAGATTTCTTAATCTATATAATGTGACACTTTGTTGGAGGAATTTGGGAATTTAGGATAGGACCAATCTTCATTATAGTTTCAATAAAAATGGAATCAGCTGAACTCACAAACTTCATTAATAGATGTCAACTCAAAGACATTAAAAAATAATTTTTACAAAAGCCGGCCCCTCTCTGAGTTTTGCTATTCTCTCTTTCTCTCCCTTTTCTTTTCTTTTTTTTTTTATTGATATGCATATTCATGGGGTACAAAGCTGACCATTATCTCCTGTGTCCAAGATGTGATGATTAGATCAATACCATCCGTGTGCTCATTACCACAAATTGCCATTATTCCCCATGTCCACCCCAACCCCTCCCCAACCTCTGTCCCCCTCCGCCCCTCCTCCCCTGGCAGCACTAGGTTTGTCTTTTGTAGTATTCTGCATCCTTCCGTTCACCACCCACCCCCAGACTTCTATCCGGCGATGCTCCTATTTTTGTAGGTTTGTCTTTTGTAGTATTCTGCATCCTTCCGTTCACCACCCACCCCCAGACTTCTATCCGGCGATGCTCCTATTTTTGTTTTTTTGTTGTTGGCTAGACAGTAGATGCTCTTATTTTTAAATAAGAAAAATAAACTCTTGGGTTGTGCTGCCTATTCCTTGCCCCCACTGATAAAGCAGTCAGCAGCTATGTTCACCAAGATCTGGAAAATGGATCTGTTCTAATAATCAAATTAAGGAAAAGTATGCTTGTGGACCCTGAAGACTCACTGGGGTGGGGCCACTGAGTAAGGGTGATAAAATTCCTTGCATTTCCTTTTTGAAACTTGATGAAGGGATGTGGAATAGGGAGCAAAGATTCTGTAGGAAGTGATATATGCACTTATTTTGTTACTTATCTCCTAGATAAGAAAGTTGGAAAACCTGGGTCTTTAGCATTGAAAACTCTTCAGTGTCTTTTCAGAATAGTTCTCTGAGGCTGGTACCTGATAAGCTCTTTAGGGCAGAACATGGGTGGGGTTCACTCTTATGTGCCTTTGCAATGCTCTTGCGACTTCATTTATTCAATATTTTCACATCCATCTCACTAGGGAAATCATCTTTCACACTTATAGAGGGAGAAGTAGTAAACTATCCAGGACCCCCCAAATTCTATTTAGCATGCAGTCTGAAAATCTTATGTTAAGCAGCTGAGCGGAAGTATCAAGTGGAAGTAATTGCTAAAATTCTTGCCTCTGCTCTAAAGTCTGGAGAGTGTATTCTACTTTGCTCTTAACCTCTCCCAATGGTAATGATAAAACCATGAAAACTATAATCCTGTTCTTGGAAAACACACACACAGCTGTTTTTGTATATGGTTGGGACATGTGCTGCTCTGATTAAATATGAATATCTGTTCTGGGAAATGATTTCTTGAGTTATGCTTAGCTTTATAATTGTTTGCTCAAAATAATTATTTTGTTTGTTTAGGAAAACAGTTTCTTGCTCTGAAGAATTTCAATCAGTTTATGAAAATGTATTGGTATATGCATTGCAAGTGCGAATTTTACAAGAGAGAACAATATTTACTAATGAAAAAAGAAGAAACAATACATTTTTGTTTTAAATTTCTTAGGGAAGATTATTAAAGCAAGCACACTTCAAGACTTTTCTTATTGTCTTTTGCTATTTTAACATCCTCCAGTCTATCTAATGCAGTGTAAGACAGTGAAACAAGTAGCCAGCTACCAACATTTGAGAATTCAAATCCCAGCTCTGTCATTTACTGGAAGGGTGGCTTTCAAAAGGTTACCCAGCTTTTCCAAGGCCCTATCTCCACAATTATAAATAGTATTTAAAATAGTATCATATCATGGAGTAGATGCAAAGATTAAGTCAGATCATAAAAGTACAGTTAATACAAGTGTTGTTAGAATGTTTCAAGGATCTCAATTCAGTTTAATATAGAAATTATTTTTACTTTTAGGAAAAACTTTTATCTTGATTATAGAAACCAGTTCTTGGTAGTGTTGACTGAAGAATCCTTATTGAGGAGCATAAGGAATTAAAATTCACAACTACTTTTGAAAATTAGAGTGCACTTTTTTGTTTCTTTATAAACATTAATAAAAATACAGGACATCTTTCTTGAGAAATTCTGAGCCTTATCAACTGAGCTATAATCCGATTAATGAATATGGGATTTTTTTCCATCTTGCTTTAGATCTTAGAATCGTGGAGTGTTAGTGCTAAATGGAACTTCAAAGAGCATCGTTTCAGGTATAGTTGCTGAGGGTCTGAAATATTCAAGCCTTCAAAAGAAGAGAGTCCCATGAACACAATACCTCTCTTACCCTCTCTTTTTTTCTGTGTCTCTCTCTGACTCTCTTTCTTCCTCTCTTTCTCCACCCACCTTCCTTTCTCTCATCCTTATCTCTGTCAATTTTACTCTCCCTAGATGAGAAAGAGATTCTGTCCCTCTCCTCCCCACCGTCCAGTCCTTTCTTGCATCCTGAATACTTAAGGTACCTCAGTCCTGGACTGGATGCTGATGGAGACTCTTCGACTCAGTTGTTGCTACTGGGACAGAAATACGTGATACCTTTCCTCAACCATCACAAGGGTCATGGTGGACATTCCTGTAACAAAAGACAGGTTGACAAGAGAAAAGCATAAAAAATTGACTTAATCGAAATTTTATGTGACATGGGAGCCTTCACCCAAAGGTCCAGGGAAAGCAGTTTGTTTCTATGCTTAGTACTGATGAGAATGGACAGCCATATAGAAATGTGAATAGACAAAAAGGTATGATCTAATGGTAACAGCCTAAAGGGGTAAACACAGACTCTTCTTGGCATCCCCGGGAAAGCAGTTTGTTTCTATGCTTAGTACTGATGAGAATGGACAGCCATATAGAAATGTGATTAGACAAAAAGGTATGATCTAATGGTAACAGCCTAAAGGGGTAAACACAGACTCTTCTTGGCATCCCTGTGGAGCATTCCACCTCCCACACCCACCCAGGTACAGGGCAGGGCCCCTTCGGAATTAAGGTCTTCAGGGGAGAAGGGAGAAGGAAAAGAGTGACCTTTCCAGGTTTTATCTCTTGCTTTGGGGGACAGAAGTTCTAGTTTCCGTGACCCACCTTGGGGAAGAGGAATTCTGGTTTCTATGACTTGCTTCAGGAAAGAAAGAGGGACAGGGAATGCAGGAGAAGGTCAGAGAGACGTTGCTTTGAGGCTTTTCCAGTCTCTTTCAGTTCAAAGTACTCAGCATGCCAAGGTACCATACTTTGGGGTATGTTCTGAGCCCCAACACTGCTGACTATAGAGAGGTAGCGTTTGGATTCTAGTTAATGAACGAAAGCAAAACTCGTGGCTCCACTTAATTTTGTTCTACTTATCACCTAGCATTCTGGTTTATTTTCTTGCTGATTTGCTCAAGAAGCAAGCACATCTTGCTAAGATGAGCATTCATTTTTTTCTTCTTCTTGGGTGTGTGTGTGGGGGGGCAACACAATCTAATCTTAAATGAAAAAAGGATCAAAACTTTGACCTCAATAACCTTAATAACATGACCTGCTGGGTGTAAATGGCTCTCTTAAGCACATCTTGCTAAGATGAGCATTCATTTTTTTCTTCTTCTTGGGTGTGTGTGTGGGGGGCAACACAATCTAATCTTAAATGAAAAAAGGATCAAAACTTTGACCTCAATAACCTTAATAACATGACCTGCTGGGTGTAAATGGCTCTCTTGCTATTCTAGAGAGTTAGAACCAGTTCTTGGAGGACAGAGCAGGGATTTTCCTGCTTTGTTCACTGCCTTATCCCTTGCACATAGAACAGGACTAAGCACAAAGTATATAGCTCAATACTTGGATATATTGGTTGAAATAATAAGTTTGTTTATCCTCCAAAGTTTCCATGCTGTCTTCTACCTGTTAGAAGAAACTTTTAAAATTTATCCTGCAAAATATACACAGACACACACACACACACACAGACTGAATCTTTCTTAGCAGGTGGGGGGCGGGGGGGTAAAGCCCAGGCTGCTTTTGATTCCTGGAGACCACTGGTTGGCTGCAAAGCAGTGTATTATTTGCTTTATGTCTGAAGGTGAGTATATCCAAAAAAGCAGCTGGGGAGATGAAATCCTGGGGTGGATTGATAGGCTATTTAAGTATGTTATCTATCTTCAAGGTTTTGGTAGAGAGGGTACAAAGCCATTGGTATGAAGCGAGTTGTAGATCAAATAAGAAAGAATGTCCCAAATAGAATGTGGAAGAACCAGATTTCGGAGCAATCCTCAGATCCCAGGCAGGCAGCAACCATGGCTTTCACAGGGTGCTGTGGCCTCACTGTGGGCAAGGAGAGATTAAAGACAGCAACCTGGTGTGGTTATATAAATATATATTAAAAAGGAGGGTGGACTTCAAGAAAATCTACCAGTCTATAAGATAAAGAAGTTTTAATTATTTCTTAAGGCTTGAACAAATTTGGGAAGTGATTTGTGTCAAGTAATGGAAAACTCAACTAAAATGCTCTATCAGGATCTAGTCAGGAAAACCTAGTCCATGCAAGGTATTCCAACAGAAATAATTTAATAAGGAGCACTAGTTACAAAGGTCTGTAAGAGCTGAGAAGCCAAATAAGGATTCTTAAAGATGAGCAGATTAAAGATTAGTAATAGCAGGAAGTCATTACCACCCACGAGACTGAAGGGACAAAGGAAGGAGATGGCCTTTACCAGAGTCTGGTGGTCACAGTCACCCTCACCTGCTCCGGATCTGTAAAATGGATGCGTGGTGGAGCTGGGATCATGCAAGCGGGCCTGTCGGCATTAGCCGGGATCACGGGGAGACAAAGCCAATACCGGAGCTACTGCCTGAAGTAGAGGGGAAAAAGGAGAAATTCCCTGGCTTCTCTCTTCCTCTCATTCTCCAATTTCCTACTAGTCATTGCTGATGACTCTACCTAGCTGGAAGGCAGCTGGCAAGGGAGTTTGGAAATATCACCTATAGGCAAGAGTGCAAAAATAAGTCTGGAAACAAATAGGTTAAATAAAACAATGGATTAAATAAGGAGGATTTATTTTCCTACTTAAAAAGAGATCTGAGGTAGATACTTGTGGGTGTTGGTTTAATGTCTTTGAGGTAAAGGTAAATGAACCTGAAATTCTCTTGGTCTTTCCCTCAGGCCCCTGAGATGGCCCATGAAGCTGCAGCTCTTAGATCCATGTCCTAGACAGAAGAAGAGAGAAGGACCATGTCAATCATGTGTATCTCCATTTACCAGAAAAGCCAATTTTTATTTTTCAGAATATGCCTGGTTGACTTCTGTTTAGTTCTCACTGTCCTGGACTGAGAGGCTGAGAAACTGGAAAAAGGATGGAAATAACTGACTTAGACCAAGTTTGGTTCTCCATGTGAAGTGGTGCACAGTGTCAGTATAAACAAAACAAGGTCTCGGTGGTAAGTGGAAGTGGGACACAGAAAGCGGGGAGGAAACAGTGTCTGCCAAAGAGTCCAAGGGCTCCTGGGCTCCCACTCATCACTGATTTGCTTTTCACTTTGAAGCTTCCGAACAGGTTGCAATCCTGGAGCTCACTGAACTTTGACTGTTGGCCCCTCTCTGTTTGATATTTCACCATTTGCTCATAACTTAGTTTGAATCACTGGCACTTGCCCTTAACACTCTGATCTTCCCTCCTTGGTCTGCTCTCTCCTGGTTCTGATTACATGAGGACTCACTGAACAGACATTCAACACATATTTATTCAATATCTACTATGTTCCAGGCACTATTCTAGGAAATCAAGATACATCAGTGAACAAAATTAGCAAAACTCCTTAACCCTTGTAGAGCTTACATTCTCGTGAGGGGAGGCAGACAATAAAAAATATCCATAATCTGTTAGAAGGAGAAAAGTGCTAAAGAAAAAACAAACAGAGCAAAGAGAAGGGGACTGGCAGTTCCAGAGTGGGGGTGTTTGCAATTTTAAATAGGACATTCAGGGTAGAGCTCTTTGATTCTGAAGCCTCCTCTGCTTTTTACCTGTGTTGTTCTGTTTCTTCTAGAAAAAGTCAGGCCGGCCTTTCTCATAGTTAGGAATCCCCTAGATTCCCATGGATCTAGGTAAAAGCTATGAGAGTCTTTTTGGTTCAAAGTTTCTCATCTTTCAAACAGTAATAATCCTCTGTTGTTCGAAGTCAGAATTTGTATACTTATTTTGTCTCGGATTGTTGAAGAGAGAATACTAAATAAATAAATCATTCAAGGTTAAAAAAATAAATCTGTTCACACCAGCAATTTTAGAGTTTGATTACTTTACATCAACATATCCCTTTTCTAAACATTTCTAAACTAAATAGTTTTTAGAGTAGATATGCTAGTGTGAAATAGAAATTACACCTTAAGAATTCCTAACCCCTGACTTTACACTAATTTTAAACTTAATCACATAATTCTTCTGATTTAAAATTTTGATCCTTTGAGTACATGTTTTTCCCCCAAGAAAGTGGTGCTGTCTAAAAACGAGTGCTCAGTTGCAAAGTCTAAGTGTTGCTGGCTTTTGGCCTGGATATCCATCCCTTACCTCTCATAGCTACTGGCTTTCATCAACTCCACCTGGGCCAGCCCTCATTTTACAACCGATTCACAGTAAGTCAAGAGCTAGGTCCCCAGACCCATGCTACCAGCTCTATCCTGAATAAGGAAACAACTGAACCTGCTGAATTCTAAGCAGGGTAGCCTGGGCTTGTGCATAATCATTCTTCTCTGAGAAGATCAAGAACAATTCTCACTTAAATCCAGAGCCATAGTGTTACCCCCAATTCACTTTGTCTTCTATTTACTGAACACCACATTTCTAAGAAAGGGAGAGCCCTTTCCTTGGACTTTTTTTAAAGGAATGTTCTTCCTTCTGTGACCTTATTAGTAAGTCAGGAATAGTTGGATGTTTTGAAGGAATCTGGAATTTGTGTTTAGAGATAAAAATCAAGGTAATAGCTTTTTGCTCTATTATTCTGGTCCTGACTAATTCTTTTAGAATTGGACTGATCTCCAAATCTTCAATCATCTATATGCCTGTGATAGAAAAATGCATTGCTATTTCCATAGGTCATAAAGAAGGCAGCTGAGGAATTCATTGACAAGCATATGGGTGTTGCTTTTTACAGTATTTAATTGTGAAACATAGGTGAGTCGTTGTCAGATTATTGCTACAAGACTGCAACACCCTCAAAGAATTTTTGTGTAACATTTCAAATGGGGTAGAAAAAAAAGTCTTCTGAAGAAACAGAGAGACATGTAAATCAACAAAAGTATCCACATATGGTACTGTGTAGGGGGATCCTGGTGTAACTTTAATCCCTGTTGGAATGTACTGAATTTATGGAATGTGAAACATTTTTGTTGGAGTCTGTGTATTCTTAGCATATCACTAACATCTGATGAGACCAGAATTTAATCTAATATTTACCATGGGACCATAACGCTATCATTGCATTGATCCATCACATGGAATTATAGGCAGAGAAAAGCTATTAGCCACCCAATGCAAAGCTGAACACCAGAACAGAGGTTTATTGACAGACTACTGTGTGTCAAATACTTTACAAGGTCTGGGGATGCAGAGATGAATAAGCACAGCCCCTACTTTTGAGAAACTTATAGCCCAGTCCAGGGCAAACATGACTTTTTTCTTTCCATGTCTAGATGCTCAGTGAACACACTCTTCCACACAGCCCTCTAGAAGGTCACCACCAAACCACTGGTGTTGGCGTGAGACAATGCTAATACTATGCTACTTCTGATAAGAGCTAACAACGAAGGGGACCGACTCTATAGTCAGGGTACTGTGCCCTTTCTGTGTATTATCTTATATAATTTCTGCAACAGTTTCATCAGGGAGGTATTATCATCATCCCCACTTCACAGACAAGAAAACTGAGTTTGGAGAGGCTGCCTAACTTACATGCATTGACATGCCTAGTAAGCATCAAAGCTAATATTGGAAGCCAGGCAGTCTGAATCAAATTGGTTACTGTTAACATTATTTAATACTACCTTTTATATTCCATCTCTAATTCAGTCCTTCAATTGTTTTAATTAAAACTTTAACTGTTAAATTCCTCTTAAAATGTTCTCTTCTTAAAACAAAGCAAAGGAATCCAAACACCTATTTTTTTGGCAGCTGGCTGGCATGGGGATTCGAATCCTTGATCTTGGTGTTATCAACACTGCACTTTAACCAAGTGAGCTAATTGGCCAGCCCCCAAATACCTTTATTGTATTCATCTTATTTTCAGAATCAGTCCTTCTAATTTAATCCTGGGAATCCCAAGGTAAGAACAGGACCATCAGAAAGACTGATCAGACGTTTAGCTAGGGTTTATTATAAACTACACTCCTCACCGTCACCCCACTGTCCAAGGGCAAGTTTGGCCCCACAGCATGGAGCAGTGCCTTGTAGACTCATATTCAAAGGCTATCAGGGTCCAAGGGAAGGGAAGCAAGATCACCGCAACGCGGATTGTTTTCTATTGTGAGGTAGATTAGAGAGGCCAAGGTTCTACAGCAATGAAAGTTTCCTTTAGCAGACACAGCACTTCCAAATTAACAATGAAGGCAGCAACCATCAGCTGTGTGTGGTGCTATGGCAAAGATGATCTGAAGCAAAGGGAAATCTAGGTGATGATCCTGGACCTAGGGGGCTGGATTTGCTGAGGGATATGCAGGGCCCAGTGGCTCAGGGCATCCTGGCATGGGATGGGGTTAGGGCGGGGATCAGAGGAGAACTGAATGTATCTGTGTCCATGCAATAGAATATCAGCTAAGAAGTGTGTGGGGGGATCAGGCTACTATGCTCTTCCCTTCCACAAACCTCCCACCCACAGGGAGCCAGCATGCTAGGGCTCAGGGTCAATGGGCTTTGGGCATGAATCCTGCCAAGGAATCAAGTAGAATAGGGGAGCTATGAACCTACCACAGTCCCACCTAATGGAAGCATCCACAGTTGGTACCCACAGAAAAACACAAAGTGAATGAGGTTCCTACCTGCAACTGTGAGGAACAGGGTTAGAGTAGGCATGGTCAAGTCTGAAGAATGCAAATAATTGCTACTGTACCTTTGAACCTAGAAATGCAGTTAATCTTTTAAGGCTGTTCCCTTCTATAGTACATGTTCATGGCTGCTGCTAAGTTCTGTTTTTTAAAAAAGATAAAGTAACATAAAGCTATATTGAGCATCTGCCACAAATCAGACACAGAGCTAGTTTTTATCACCTGTGTTCTCTAATTTACTACCCACAACTCTGTGAAGTAGGTACTGTTTTTTTTTTTTTTTGCAAATGGGAGAATGTGTCTCAGGGAAGTCAAGTAGTTTGTCCAAGTTCACAGGGCTAGTAAGTCAAGTAGCTTGTCTGAATTTGCAGGGCCTGGATGTGAACTCCAGCCTTCTGATGCTAAATCAGTGCATATTTAGGTATTGGTAAAAAGCATATTTAGCTGTTGGTAAAAAATGAAACAATCTTTGTGTGAAAAATAGATTTGTTTTGTTATTTTTTTTTTTTTTTTTTTTTTTTTTTGCAAATGGGAGAATGTGTCTCAGGGAAGTCAAGTAGTTTGTCCAAGTTCACAGGGCTAGTAAGTCAAGTAGCTTGTCTGAATTTGCAGGGCCTGGATGTGAACTCCAGCCTTCTGATGCTAAATCAGTGCATATTTAGGTATTGGTAAAAAGCATATTTAGCTGTTGGTAAAAAATGAAACAATCTTTGTGTGAAAAATAGATTTGTTTTGTTAGCAGCTATACAAGGGGTCACATAAATTTCATGTAAACATTTGCATTATCTTTTAGTTCCATTTACCCACAAACTTTTTGAAGGACCCTCATATGACACAGATAAGTATCTTTTTGCAGATTCTAGACATTGTATCTTCTGGCACCCCCAGTTAACTGCCAGGGGATAAAATCAACTGGAGGACAATCTCTGGGAAGGAGGCCAGCTGGTTTAGCAAGAAGAAGATCAGGAGACTCTGACTATGGAACTGGGCATATTTATGGGTTATCCAGAGATGAGGAATATATGGAGACCCAAATATGCAGAAAGGCAGGTCTCTTCCTGGGAGAAGTTTAGCAAGAGCAAGTCAGAGCCACTGTACAGGAGGGACTTAAGTTTCAGGACACTGGGATGAGGCTCATTATAGAAATACAGAGACCCAGCTAGAGTCAAACCAAATCCTTAGCTTGATTTATAAATAAAGTGGTGCTCTAAATTGGTTTGTCAGAATAGGCCCGTTTTACAACTGTTGAATCCCCAATTTAGGCAGTCAGTGTATATGGCCTCCAGGGCAAACGTGGAATACTCCTACCAGCTTCATGAGCCACACTCTTGTCCCTCCTTTGTGATCCTCTGTGGCCTCATCCGTCCTGTGTTCAGATCCTTTAATCTGTCCTGTTTTCTTAATCTCTGGGCCATTGGACTTGCCATTCCTTCCTCCAACATCACTGCCCCACCCATGCCCACAGACCTCTTCTTCGCTTGGTTTGCTTCTGCTTGTCCTTTGCATCAGCTCTCAGTTCCTCTAAGGAGCCTTTCTTGCCCCACCCTCCCTCGCCTAGTTTGGGTTAGCTGCCCTCCTACATGCTCCCATTTCCCCATTTCAGTATTGATCAAATTTACTGAAGCTGCTTATTTACCGGACCCTGTTTCTCATAGGCCTAAGTCTCCATGAGGCTAGGGCCAGTGTCTTACTCATCACTATGTCTCCAGTAATGACCAGAGTGCCTGGCTCATAGCAGAGGATCAATACATGTTTTTGAATTAAGGCTGAGGCCCAGTTTTTAAAATTGTGGGTCAATATCAGGATAGATAGAGACCACAGTCATTGGGGCCAGGACAAATTTGCTGGGCAAGATCGGCTTAAATTTCTTCTCTTGGACCTATCTGTTCTGGGGCAGGGCAAAGATGGGGGTGCCTCTCTTGGAGGGCCACGAAGGCTCTGATCTAGCAGAAGCTGGTTCCAGAAGGTAGAGACAGGAATACTCATTGACACAAATTTGGCACCAAGTTGGAGAGACAAAATTTCAGAATATGACTCCCCTGGATGCCATGAGGTCTAGCTTTAGCCCTGCTGTCCATATGTAGGAGGGAAGGTGTGGGAACGAGATGGAGAGGGAATATGCTGTAAAGGGAGAAAACATGGATAAGGGGAAACTGTAACAGAATCTCCCTCTCTGGCCTCTAGGCCCTGGTCTCAAGCCTCAATCTCTTTTATTCCCTGCCAGTCTACTCATCCCAACCTCTCCAACCCTTGCACACCTGATACCTGCCCCCAAACCCTGTCCCCCGCGTCAGCATTCAACCTGGCTCTTCCATCAGATGCTCCCCGTTTAACTGTTCTTTGCCTCTGCAACATCATCCCTGCTTTCTAAGGGTTCATTGTAAGCGTCACGGTTCTTCAGGCTGACGCACTTCCTAACATGGGTCCTCACTGGGCCTTGGCTTCTGTTCCTCTTGAGCCAGCTGTTGGCCCAGCTGGTAGGCCCTTCAGATTCCCTTCCCGCCATGCATCAGACGAGTTCTTCAGCTGGGGCTTGTTCAGCCTCCAGCTGTTATGTCAGATTTCAACACTTAAAAAAAATTTTAACCAATGTGTGCCTTATAGCATCAAGAGATTATGTAGGAAGTGAGAGTGGTCGCAGCCTTGGTGAGGTCCAAGAACAGAGAGAGGAGACGTGTCCTTCACTATTACTCATCAACAAATATTTATGGAGAACCAAATTGCATCACACGCTTGTCACTCCACTAAGCAGGAAGCTGTTTGCCCATCACCTGATTCAGAGCTCCTTTCTCCTCTTCTCTCATCCCTGAGGGCTACAAATCTGTGCACACCCAAGTGTCAGTTTCATCTTCTAACAGCTTCAGCATAATTGGTAGCCAGTGGTTTCTTTTTAGGAGAAACCAAGCCCGGGGAAGAAACAGCTCCCAGTGGGTGAGGCTGTGGATGAATTACTTGGTTTCTGCTTTTAAGTTTAATGAACTCTTGTGGGGGAGACACAGAGGAAAGAAATTTTACTAACTTGCCCTCTCATAAAAAGGGGCATTTTGGAGATTACCGAATTCCGGACCTGCATTGAGGATTGCTGGCAGCTATTAAGTTTGGCATCTTTATGATGGTGTGGGTGCTAGGCTGGATGTAAATGGCACCCTTATGTGGGCCTCAGAATCTACCCTGGAGCTGTACTCACTATCCCTGGGGAGCCTGAGATGCACATCTCCCAACCCCCTCACACATTTATCAAATGTCCAAGTCCCTCAGGGATTACTAAAATGCTTACACCCCCAGTATGAACAGATGTTGAGCCTAGAGTCCTCCCAGGTAACCTGGTTATAGTGCATGGTTTTCCAGAGAAAATGGGGCTTAATTCAAAAGATTGAAATAAATAATGGCATTTCTGGTATTCTCTAGGCCATGGAGAGATCTTCAACAATAAGAGAATTTTCTGGACCAGGAGATGGTCAGTGCTTCGCCCCATCAGGTCACATCAGCAGCCTTCAGCTCCTTCCTTCAGGGCCCCAAGCCACTGCAGGCCTATCCTTCCCTCAGTAGTTCTCCGCCTTTTGTCCTGGGCTGACAACAGTCATCCATCAGTGACAGTGGCTCCCAGAGGCAGGGATTCTTACCCAGGGCAGGGAGCTGAAGATCCCTAGCCTCCTGTGGTGTGTGGTCAGAAATCCCTGGGGAAGCACCTCCGGGGTGATTCTAGTCCCCCCATTTGATCATCCCCACAGAGCTTAGGGGTCTGGAGTGCAAATAGCATAGACTCCTAAATCCGCCACATGTCTGAGAGCTGTTTCTCCACCCAGCTTGGACAGAAGTCCCCCAGACAGATGATGTCAGTGCAACTGGAGGGGAGACTTGTTAAAATCTGTGCTGTCACTGGCTGAGAAAACCTTTTCCGGAACTGATGCTGAGAATGTAGACTAGGGTGGTCATTCCAGAGAGCAATTTGGCAGTATACGGTGAAATTAAGGGTGTTTACACCCTATGACCCATCCATCCCTCTCTGGAGTCTACACCCCAGAGAAACCCAGGCATGGGTCCATAAAGGGCCATGTGTGAAGGTGTTCATTGCAGTGCTGGGGTGGGAGTGGTAATAATGATGATGTTGATGCTGATGGCTGACGCTTGCTGGATGCTTATACGTTCTCAGTACTTTACATGTTCTCAGCACTCCATGAAGTAGATACTCTTATTATCTCCATTTTAGAATTGAGAAAACAGAGGTATGGAAAGCTTGAGTGAATGGGCTAAATTCACACAGCTGGCAAATAGGCTGTGATGCTGGGCAGTCTGGCTCCTAACCATGGTGCTTTATGGGCTACCTGTGTCCATCCTTGGGGAACAAATAGGAAAATACGTGCCTCAGCACATGGACAAATCTTAAAAGCATAGTTCTGAGTGAAAAAAGAAAGAACGAGTTTCATTAGTCTACTAACATTTATATGTATATTTAAAATGTATACAGAGACAATACAACAACATACAATTTCAAATGTATTGCTACACACAAACCCAAAGACATTTAGTGAGTACCTATGGGGAAGGGGATCATGAGTAGGAGCCAGGGATGAAGAGGACGTGTATAAAACAAAATTAAAAACTCAAACAAACAAAATAAGAAAGAGCCTTGCCAGGAATGGTGACAATTGGGTATTGACGATTGGGTGACACAAATTGGGGATGTGTTTAATTCTGATCTCTTCTCCTGAGGTTCATACCCCCCTCCCCAATTCCCTTTAATAAAGCTTCATCCCACCTTTAGGCAGGATCAGAGACAGCACACATTTGTTCTCATTCTCTTCCCTGGGGCTCCACGGTGAGCAGCAGAGTCCTGCAATATGTGTACATTCTACCCAGAGTTTTGCTCCACCTTATGAGTTCATTTCCACCCATTTCACAGATAAGAAGAGAAGCAGTTCAGAGAGGGAGTGACACGGCAAATTATCAGCAGAACTTGCATTGACCCAGGTCCTGGTGTGGAAGTTCAGCCCCGTGGTTTATGGCACACCACTGTCATGGTCCTGGCAGCCTCTGATTTCATCTGTAGAAATAGCCACTTGATTCCCAGAAACAGGCATTTCCTTTGTATTGTTTAATGAAGACCCCAAAGCATGGACTAAAAGTTCAGGAATGATAAAATTATTTTAATTAAATTGTTTCCAGGGTTCATAGGAATAAGGGCGTTATTGCAAACTTTTGAGAACATTATTTATTTATATTTCATGTGTCTCTTGTGGCAGCTGACCCTAACACTTGGTAAAGGTTACAACATGCCCACACATGCATGACATGCTTGTCCGTAAGTGAGCATCTCTCAGTTCATTCTTGCCTGAGCATCTAGAAAGGTGAATGCCAGCACTTCTACATGATTTAAATATGGACACAGTTCACATAACTCCATACCATTATTTGCTATACAAATGGAGAATTAATTCATAGTTAACACTGTAATCAGACAGACATCAGGCAGTGATCAACAGGACACTTTTTGGCAAACGCACATGACTATAAAAGACAGTTACCTTGACCGTCCTCTTTTAAGAGTCCTGTTAGCATGAGATCTCTGACTCTTTCCACCCTTGGTGATTTCATTTTCACAACACTTATTTATGAGTCGCTTATAGTCTATCTGACATGGTATTGGTAAAAAATACAGCTCTGGTTGGGGAACAAGTGGCCTGGACAATGGTTCACAGGCCACGAGAGCAATGCTGGATCGTGCAGCCCCAACTGTGATTGCAGGTTAGGTTAGCCTCTCCGTGGACCATGGGAGGAGCCTGTGTCAGGGTCCTAAGAAAAGGTTGGGGGGCTTTGGAGAGGCAGAAGGGAGGAGGCAGGGAGGCAGAGGAGCAGCCCTCAAAGTTTGAAGTCGAATGAGAAGAAGGGTGGAGGTGGGTAGGAGAAGGGAGGACAGTGACGAATGAGCCTGAGAAGGGAATGTCTAACACAGAGAGAAGGGACAACGCTGGGGAGGTGACGGTAACCAGGCAAGGATGGAGGGTCATGGTGTCAGGCTGGACCTTGGACCATGAGACTTACAGGGGCCAGGCTGACTTGTGGGCCTGAAAGCCTGTGTGCTCAGGGGACTCCGGGAAGGCTCTTTTGGATGTGCACTCCCAGTCCCCTTTGATCACTAGAGGCAGGAAGGAGTCTGCCAAGGGGCAGAGCAAACTTCCCTGGAAGTAGCTGTCAGGATGCACAGATTCTAGCAGTTCACGAAAGATGCCCTGATGGAGTTTGGATGGGCTGTCCCCTCCAAAACTCATGTGGAAATTTGATCTCCAATGTGGCAGTGTTGGAACCTGATT
>NW_007726717.1:405907-409541 GCF_000696425.1 Galeopterus variegatus
CAGGTGCGGCTCAGCCCTGTCACGAGGGGGAAAACTGCCCGGCGCTGTCCCCACGTTGTCCGCCCTTTCTCCAGCCCAGTGCACAGCTCCCATTTCTCCCACCATCTCTTGCCTGAGTTCTAAGAAGTGGCCTTACCTTATGGGCAGGTGACGGCAGGCTCTGGCCCCCTTAGCAAGTCAGTGCTGGCTTTTGGGGGGGTCTCTGAAGTGAGGGAGGCTCTGCTGGCTGCTCACAGGACTCCCCGAGCTCGATGTGGGGTCCTGAGAGGGGGAGGAGTGTAAAGAAGATGGGAGAAGGAGGCGGGAGGAGCACCCGGAGGAGCGGCCTCATCTGCAGTGTCCCTGTGTCACAGCCGGGCACATCTGGCCGGCAGAAACACTGGGGAGATCCGGAGCTTAGAGGCCCATGGTGACGCCTCTGTTCAAAGGAATGAGCCTTGAAGCCAACTCCTCTAGCTTTGTAAGGATCACGTCCTGGGGTTTATGTAGACTATGCTTTCTCAACCTTCTGGACCAGAAAATTCTGTATCGTGGGGGATGTCGTAGGCATCATGGGACATTTAACAGCATCCCTGGACTCTACCCACTAAAGGCCAGGAGCACCCCTCCCCCACGGTGACAAGCACAGTGTCTCCTGACATTGCCAAATGTCTCCTACAGCAACATTGACCAGGTTGAAAAGCACTGACGGAGACCTGTTCTTTCCTCGCTGGTCCCCATGGATGGCCTTTTCTCATTTAAGGGTGTGCCCAAAGCAACGGTGACCATCCGATCCACTCCTCACTGAGCAAGGATAGATGAACACTTCAAACAAAAACCAGATCAGACTTTGGCAATTGCAGTGGTCACCTGGGAGACTCCCTGGGCTTCCCAGAGCAGCCCCTCATCTCTGTCCCATCTCTCTGCAGAAAAGCCGTCATGGATCTGGCCACAAAGGACTCTCGGAGGAAGGGCCTACAAGTGAGCCAATGTAAAGACCGCTAGTGGCTGGCAGTGGCCCAGAGCCGACACTCGTTGTGTAATTAACAGTCCTGGTTTGCCTGCAACTTTTCTGTGTGAGCACCAGAAGCCCTTCATTCAGGGAAGCTCCTCAGCTTAGGGCAAATGGGGACAGTAGGTTAGCAGGCAGGTTCTTTGTTAGGCTGTCATAAAGAATAGCTTTGGCTGCTTGGTTGTCATCTTGAGTTTGAGACACAGATGCTCCCCTGATTGCCAGCAAGCAAGGAGGGGGCTCAGAGCCAGATTCTTGCTGGACTTCAGAGAGTTGTGGACATCCCAGGCTTGTGGCCACAGTCACTTCTCCCCGTGGGGATGTGAGAGGGTTGCTGACAGGTGAGATCACGTGAGCTTCCAAAAGAGAGGACGGGGACTTGTTCTGGAGCTCTTGCCCTGGTGTGTATTCATGCTGAGACCCAGAGGTCTTAGCATGGATGCTGATGGAGTTTGGATGTGTTGTCCCCTCCACAACTCATGTGGAAATTTGATCTCCAATGTGGCAGTGTTGGAACCTGATTGAGTCATGGGGGCAGATCCTTCAAGAATGGATTAATGCTCTCCCTGGGGGGGTGGGGGATTAATGAGTGAGTTCTCGCTCTATTAGTTCCCGCAAGAGCTCGTTGCTTAAAAAGACCCTGGCACCTCCTCTCTCTCTCTCTCTCTTGCTTCCTCTCGCCATGTGATCTGCTTGTACACTCCAGCTGCCTGCCACTTTCCGCCATGAATAGAAGCAGCCTGAGGCCCACACCAGATGCAGCTGTCCCAGAATTGTAAGTCAAATAAACCTCTTTCCTTTATAAGTTACCCAGTCTCAGGTGTTTCTGTTATAGCAACACAAAACGGACTAAAACAGAAAATTGGTACCGAGGAGTCAGGTGTTGCTAAACAGATACCTGAAAATGTGGATGCAGCTTTGGAACTGGGTAATGGGCAAAGGTTGGAGGAGTTTGGAGGACTTAGAAGAGAAAAGACGAGGGAAAGTTTGGAATGTCTTAGAGACTTATGTCGTGGCGAGTAGAATGCTGATAGAAATGTGGACAGTAAAGGCCATGTGGATGATGAGGTCTCAAATAGAAATGAGGAACTTATTGGGAATTGGACAGAAGATCACCCTTGTTACATCATAATAAGGAACATGGCCACACTGTGTCCATGCCCTTGGACTTTGTGGAAGGTGGAACTTAAGAGTTGTAAACCAGAGCATTTGGCCAAAGAAATTTCTAAGCAGCAAAGCATTAAGACCGCTGCATGGCTCCTTCTAACAGCCTACTCTGAGTTATGGCAGCAAAGGCATAACATAAAGCCAGCATTTAAAAGGGAAGCGGAGCGTAAAGATTTGGAAACTTTGCAGCCTGGCCATGTGGTAAAGAAGCAGAGAACCGGAGGACAATGGAAGGATGAAGCAGATAAACTGGTTGCTAAAGACATTATCTTGGCGGTGAGGCAGCCAGATGCTAATAACCAGGACAATGGAAAAAATGCCCAAAGGCATTTCAGAAGTCTGGAAGGGTGCCCCACCCATCACAGACCCTGAGGCCTAGAAGGACTGAGTTATCCTGGAGGAAAGACCTTGGCACAGCTGCCCTTGGGATCCTGTTCCCTCCATTCTAGCTGCTCTGGCTGGAGTGGCCCCAAGAGTGGTTCGTGCAGCATCCCTGGAGAGTAGAGGCCCAAAACCTCGGTGGCACCCACGTTGTGTTAAGTCTGCAGGCTGGCAGGACGTGAGAGCAGTGGAGGCATGGCAGCCCCATCCAGATTCCAGAGGATGTATGAAAAAGCCTGGAAGCCCAGGCAGAGACTTGCTGCAGGGGCAGAACCACCACAGAGGTCATCTACTAGAGCAATGCCGAGCAGAAAAGTGGGGTTGGAGCCAGCACAGAGAGTCCCCACCAGGGAAATGACTAGTAGAGCCATTGCAGCAGGGCTGCCGCCAGGACCCCAGAACTGCAGGGCCACTGGTAACGTGCAATGCCGGCCTGGAAAAGCTGCAGGCACCAGTGCAGCCCAAAGGGCTGTGCCTGGCAGAGATGTGGGAGTGAGGCTGCCTGAGGCTTTGGGGGCCCAGTTGCCCAATTGTGCCCAGGATGCAGGACTTGGAGTCAAAGAACATTATTTTGGAGCTTTAAGACATAATGCCTACCCTACTGGGTTTCGTACTTGTTTGGGGCCTGTTTTTCCTTTCTTCTGGCCTATTCCTCCCTTTTGGAATGGGAATGTATTCCCAATGTCTGATCCACCATTGTATCTTGGCAGTAGATAAATTTGGTTTTAACTTTTACAGGTTCAAAGCTGGAAGGACTTTTGCTTTTGGTCTCAGAGGAGACTTTGGACTTTGGACTTTAAAGTTGGTGCTGGAACAAGCTAAGACTTTTGGGACTGTTGGGATAGAATGACTGTATTTTGTGTGTGAGAGGAACATGAGTTTTGGGGGGCCAGGGGTGGAATGATGGAGTTTGGATGTGTCATCCCAGAAGTCATGGAAGTTTGATCCCCTGTGTAGCAGTTTTGAGTCATGGGGGTGGATCCCTCATGAATGGATTAATGCTCTCCCTGGGGGAGGGGGGATTAATGAGTGAGTTCTCGCTCTATTAGTTCCCGTGAGAGCTCGCTGCTTAATAGGACCCTGGCACCTTCTCTT
>NW_007726717.1:409691-419689 GCF_000696425.1 Galeopterus variegatus
TGTTGGAAACTGATTGAGTCATGGGGGTGGATCCCTCATGAATGGATTAATGCTCTCCCTGGGGGAGGGGGGATTAATGAGTGAGTTCTCATACTATTAGTTCCCACGAGAGCTCATTGCTTAAAAAGACCCTGGCACCTTCTCTCTCTCTCTTGCTTCCTCTCGCCATGTGATCTGCTTGTACACGCCAGCTGCCTGCCACTTTCCGCCATGAGTAGAAGCAGCCTGAGGCCCGTGCCAGATGCAGCTGTCCCAGAATCGTAAGCCAAGTAAACCTCTTTCCTTTATAAATTACCCAGTCTCAGGTGTTTCTGTTATAGCAACACAAAACGGACTAAAACATGCCCCAAATGCTCAGAGCACTTCTGTCCAGAGCTTTTGCATGGGCTGTTCCTCTCACCTGGATAGTCTTCTTCCTCTCTAGCTCTCTAGACCCATACTGTGCAATACAATGGCCACTGGCCACACACACTGGAAAGGCCGCTAGTCCAAATAGAGAAGGGCTGTAAGTAGAAAATATCCACAGGGTTTTGAAGACTTGTATTTAAAAAACAGTAAAATATATTATCAATAATTTTATTTTTATATTTATTATGTGTGGAAATGATGTTAGATATATCATGTTAAATAAGATACAATATTAAAATTAATTTCATCTTATTATTTTTTCATAGGTTATTACTAGAAAATTCAAAATCATGAATTTTGAATCCACGTGTGTGTCTCATATCATATGTCTACGTGGAATCTGCTCTAGTTCTCATCCATCTTTCAAGACACTGCACAGCATAGTAGTCAAGTCCCCAAGCTCTGGAGCCAGGCTGCCAAAAGCTCAAGTCCTGGATTCAGGTCTTGGCACTTCACAACCTGTGACCTGGAGGCAGCCCTAATATCTTCATGTTTCAGTTTTCTTCTCTCTAACCACAGTGCCCAGCGTGGCTTTCCTACAGACCTGAGTGTACATGGTTCATGGTGTATAAGTCATTTCACCAATTCATTGAGTCTTAGTAACTCTTCATTGCCTCTCTGATCTTTTTGTCTGTGCTCAGGCATCATTGAGGGGAGGAGGCATCTCCTCCCAGAAAGGCTGCAGAGTTCCAGGTCTCCCAGAAAAGTCAGGCTCACACAAGTGCCACATTCCACAAGTCACAGTGATGCAGTTATCTTTGGGTCTGGGGTCGGGGCCAGGTTCTGCTTAGTTTATAAGTAAGCTTGATTTTTATTGGCATATGACACATTTATTAAAACACAAAATTTATAAATGGACAAATTGATGAGTTCTTAAAATGTGAAATGTGTGTAACCTTCATGAAATAAAAAAAATGGAACATGATGCCCAGGGACCCGAGGTATGGAGCCAGGGAGTGGACCCTTCCCCACAACCAGGCACAGTGCCAGCACCAAGGAGCATGCCAATAACATCACCTCCATGTGGGTGGCTCACCACAGCCATCACAATAACTATGGCTGCCACGAAAGCAACTAGATGCCACAACCACCATGCCACTGGAGTGCGTTGACACAAGAAGAGTCACCAGTAGAGATAAATAAAAGAAGAGGATGTCTCTCTCCACAAAGCCCATTTCAGAATGACAGAAGAAGCATCTGCTCTATGATAACTTGGGGGGACCTGATCACACCTCTCAGCATTGGACAGATCATCTAGGCAACAAATCAATAGAGTAACTGTTACTCTTTCAGAAGGAGAGAAGAAATCTAGGGTGATTAGAGGGGGAGGGGGAGACAGAGAGGGATGGGGTGAGATTGGACAAGGGGCATAAAGAATAAATATGATGTGTAAAAATATATATGCTAGTAATATTAATTTGATCAACATATCTCAGTGTCAAACCCCAAAAATATGATAATCAATTTTGATTCAATAAAAAAAAACATGAAAATCATCTCAGAAACCCCCCTTGTTTCTTTCACAGTCACCTCCCCCTGCCAAAGATAACCAATATCTCAATGTGATCAGAATAGGTTGTTTTTGTCACTCTGACTTTATGCAGACGAAATCGGTCTCTTGTGTTGAGCTTCTTTCACTCAGCATATGTCTGTCATCCACATTGCTATGTTGGTAGTACTTTGTTCATTTTCATTGCTGAATAATATTCAATTTTTATAAACTTATCATGATTTGTTTATCCTATTATTAATGGATATTTGGGTTATTTTCAGTTGAGGATAATGTGAACAATGATGCTTTAACTATTCCTGTGCACCAAGGACTGGCATTGTGGATTATAGAGTAAACATATGAACAGCTACGGTAGATACTTCTAAACCCATTTCTAAAGTATTTGTATGACTTCCCCTCCCAACAACAATACCTGAGAGTGAAGATGTTCCAAGTGTTTACTGACACCTTTTTTTTCTCCATTCTGAGGACAAGGAGTTGTTTTAATTTGTATTACCCTGATGAATAGGCACCTTTTCATATGTTTATTGGCTATTTTAATATCTTTTTTGTGAAACTTTCCTATTTGCCCCTCCCCCCTTAAAATTTTATTTATTTTGGGTTCTCTTTTTCTTATTGATATGTATGATTTCCTTACGTACTTTTTATCTGAATCCTTGTTGGATATGTGTATTACAAGTATCTTTTCCCAGTTGTGACTTGTCTTTCTTGAATTTAATGAAGTCTAATTTATCAGTCCTTTTCTGTAAATCCAATGTGTGGACGAGGCGGGGAAGGAGAGAAGGGGGCCTCATAAGTCAAACTTGGTGGGAGACCGCAAACAGGGGCTCAGAGAGAGCGTGAGGAAGGCTTTCTGAAGTGACTTGGGAGCCAGGCTGGGGGCAGAGGGGACATTCTTTTAAAATGATCCTGTGTAATGAGGCACAAAGGTCCCATCCCCGGCTTCCTGCTGTCCAACCCAGACCAAGCAATGTGCATGTAAGCAGGAGGCTCCTGATAAAACCTACCTCATGTTTGTCTTACACTTTACACTTTTCTGTACGCTTTCATATGGAAAACTTCAGCTGATTCCTAAAAGAATCCTCATGAGGTCGAGAAGGAAAGTGCAGAGGAGTCCATTTTATAGTTGTACAAGCTGAGTCCAGAGAGGCCGAATAACTTGCCTAAGTTAGTTCAGGTGAATGACAACAGGCCCAGGACTAGAATCAAGTCTCTATATTTCTAGTTCCGTGTTGTTGTTTTTTTAACTGGCCCTTGCTATATAATGAGGCTCATTAATGTTTTCTTTTTTCATGGAATAAGAATATTAATGATTTTTTTTATTGGTTATGAATATTCTTGGGGTACAAAGCTGACCATCACCACTCATGGCCAAGATGTGATGGCCAGATCAATACTGGCAGCATGCCCATTACCACAAATTGTGATGATACCCAGTGTCCCCCACCCAATTAATCCCCAGCCTTCCTCCTCATCCTCCTTTCACCCACTCCACTTTGTGTCTCTAGGTATGTTCTCTCCCTCTGCAAGTCCAATGCACCACTGTGGTCTTTCTTTCCTTCCTTCTTTCTCTCTTAGCTCCCACTTATGAGTACCTGCAGTATTTTTCCTACTGTGCTTTGCATATTTCACTCGACATAAGTTTCTCCAAGCTCATCCATGTGGTTGTGAATGGGAGAATTTCATTCTTTTTTATTGCAGGTAGTATTCCATGGTGTATATATACCACATTTTCATTACCTAGTTGTCCATCGATGGACATTTATGTTGGTTCCACATCTTGGCTATTGTGAAAAGAGCTGCGATGAACATGGGAGTGGGAAACAGGTATCCCTTTGACGTGATGATTTCCATTCCTTTAGGTATATACCTAGAAGTGGGATTGCTGGATCATAATGTAGATCTATCTGTAGTTGTTTGAGAAACCTCCATATTGTTTTCCACAGTGTTTGTACTAATTTACAGTCCCACCAGCAGTGTAGGAGTGTTCCCTTCTCTCCATACACTCGCCAGCATTTGTTATTCTCTGTCTTTTTTATTATGGCCAGTCTAAATGGGGTGAGGTAATATCTCAATATGATTTTAATTTGCATTTCCGTGATGCTTAGTGATGTTGAGCATTTTTTCATGTACCTGTTGGCCATTTGTATGTCTTCTTTGAAAAATATCTACTCAGCTCCTTTGCCTGTTTTTTAATTAGGTTATGGTTTTTTACTGTGTAATTGCTTGAGCTTCTTGTATGTTCTGGATATTAATCCCTTATGGATATATAGTTTGCAAAAATTTTCTCCCACTCTGTAGTTTGCGGTTTCACTCTATTCATTGTTTCTTTTGCTGTGCAGAAGCTTTTTAGTTTGATATAGTCACATTTGTTTATTTTTTCTTTTATTGCTTGTGCTTTCAGGATCTCGTTCATAAAGTTTGTGCAATAAGCAGTGCTGGGAAAACTGGACATCCACATGCAGAAGAATGAAACTAGACATGCACCTCTCACCATATATTAACCAACTCAAAATGGATTAAAGACTTAAGTATAAGACCTGAAATTGTAAAACTACAAAGGGAAAAATATAGGGAAACACTTTAGGCTCACTAACATTTAAATCAATGCCTTCTTGGGCTGGCAGGTTAGCTCAGTTGTTTAGAGCTTGAAGTTAATAACATCAAAGTCAAGGGTTTGGGTCCCCTTACTGGAGAGATGCCCCCCCCCTAAAAAAAAAAAATTGCCTCCTGATAACTCTTTAAGTGCCAGGAATTTTGCTATAATTTGTGAGGCATAAAAGACTATATAGTCTTCAAGGAATAGACTAGTGGAGAAGATAGAAATATTTTATTTATTTATTTATTTATTTATTTTTAAAGATGACCGGTAAGGGGATCTCAACCCTTGACTTGGTGTTGTCAGCACCACGCTCAGCCAGTGAGCGAACCGGCCATCCCTATATAGGATCCGAACCCGTGGCCTTGGTGTTATCAGCCCCGCACTCTGCCTAGTGAGCCACGGGCCGGCCCAGACAGAAATATTTTAAATCTTTTTATTGGAATATAACATATGAACAGAAAAGTGCACAAAGGATACGTTTTCAGCTCAACGGACTCTCACAAAGGGAACACGCCCATGAAATTTCCACCAAGATCAAGAAATATAACAGTATTGGCACCCCAGCCACCTTCTTTATGACTCCAAGATAGGAATGCTAACAAATAAATATGCTACAAAGCACACCATAACTAAGATGACTAGTTGTAGCAATAATATTTTCAGAAGGTAATGGACGAAGCAAAGTTTCATGAGGGAGGCTGTCTAGGTGAGGTGACCTGAGCATCTGCCTAGTGCAGGTGCCTGTTCTAGGAGAGGGTCGTGGGGCAGGGGCAGAGGGGAGGGATGGCAGGAAAGAAGTTCAAAGAACAAAGTTGTGGCTGCCTCAGACCCACAGGAGGGAGGCTGGGGAAGGGCTGGGCATCCTACGCCCCACACTCAGCAGCTGAAGAGACCCAGGAGCTGCTGCTTCCTCTCCCGGAACCTGCTTCTGGGCCTGGGGGTTGTGTCTCATGGGTGAGTCCTTTTCAGGTCCCCTCTCCCCCAGCACTCTCAACCTCACTCTCACACAGTGGGGTTTTCATGGTGACAAGAAATGTGAGAAAATGTTAAATGTATCCAAATGAAGAGAGTTCGAAAAAATCCTTGTGGATTTAGCTCAGCTGTCCCACTGTGGCCTTCCTACAGCGCTGCCTGAGATCAAGACACAGGGTGAAAGAACCACACCCACACTCCCTACTCACTTTAGAGAGAACTGAGTGGTGGATGTGGTTTAACCGGACCCTTCCTTAGGAAGACTGTTGCAATGTTTGTTGAACATGTGATGTGGGGTGGCTATGAACATAAAACTTCACGTTTTCTCATTTTGAATTTTAACTGCTCAGCATCTAACTTTAAACGAGAGGCTCTGTCTATGTATGATTAGTAGGAATAATAATCTAAATACACCAAAGCAGAGACTCTAAAATAGGGAGCTATGTAAACAACCAGTGGCTTGATCGCCCCTTCATAAACTCTTTACACCCAGCCCAAGAAGCAGAGATACCCGTTTTTTCTTGATCTTCTCCTGTCGACATCTACCTGGGCTGATATTTTCCAAGAAGATTCTCTCAGATCAAGGATGCAGTCTATGGCATTTATGCCAGAGGCAGCACTTGGAGAATTTTTAGGGATTTGGGAGAGTGGCGTTAGGGATAGGTACATGTGCATGTGAGGTGTACTGTGGTGTGGTGTGTTTGTGTGTATGTGTATCGGAGTTTGGCAGAATGGTGAAGAGAACTAGTCTGCCTTTGGTTCCCATCCAAGCACCCACCTTTTCCTATCACTGCCGTGTTTTTTCCTCCCTGACTCCTTTAAATCTCTAGTGTCACCCCACTCTCACCCTCGGCCCAAGTTCCTATCGCAAAGTTGCCTTAGTGTGTTTGGGCTGCTATAACAAAATACTTGGGACTGAGTAATTATTAATTAATTATTAATTATTGCTGACACTTCTGGAGGCTGGGAAGTCTAAGATGAAGGCACTAGCAGATCTGCCTGTTTCTCATAGATGACACCTTCTATGTGTCCTCACATGGCAGAAGGGACCGCAGCTCCCTTGGGCCTCTTGTGGGGGGAGCACAAACACTCAGACAAAAGTCTTTAAACATTTCTGACTGTGAACGTGGAAAGAAATGTTTTGCTTTACAAAGACACATGCACACATACACACACTAAAAAGATTTCTGAAACAATATCTACCATACCATCTATTTTCTGCTTTAACATTTTCTTTTTTTTCTCTACTTCTTCCTCTCTCTCTCACTTTTCTTTAATATTTTCTATTTTATTTCATTAAAAATTGCTGAACTGCACCCACCAAACTAATTTCACAGCTCATGGCTTTTCATGAAGTATGACTTTATCTCATCCCAGGAAAGAAGTTTGTCTTGCTTTGCTTTGCTTTTCAATAAACATCAAGGTTTCGCCACTGCTTGAGCTTTTTGAATTTTATCTGGGATCTTCAGAAGGCTCTCGCAGCAGACTGGATAAAGACCAGAGGTTCTATATAGACCCTCCCTTTCCTCCCACTCAGGAGGGCAGCCCCCGGGACTCAGGTGCCACTCTGGATAGCTGTGCGGGAGGGACACTTGGCAGTAGGGACCGAAGTCAGACTCGAGACTGCAATGAGCAAGAGCTGCGGTAGCTTTTCCAACATTTGAATTCCGCGTTAGTCATGTTGACACCATACCGTAAGAAGTTCTTTGAAACATGGCATCAATATGATTCATCATAACCATTTGCAGTTTAGCCTTTGTTTATTACAAGAACTAAAAAGGAGGGCTTCAGCCTCAGGTTCACGGCTGCCCCCTCCTCCACAAAGGCGAGTGAGCGTCACTGGCGTGGCTGAGGCGGGTAGGTGGGGACTGACGGTGTCCCTGGAAAGGGCTACAGGAGGCTTTCTGGGGAGAAAGGCAAGAGCTCCAATGAGAGGAGTCTCAGCCAAAATAAGGCTGCCATGGGAGTGCCAAATGAGAAAGCCAGGAATGCAGAGTTCAGCCCGTAACAATGAAACATGAACAGGCCAAATCAAGAACGTTAAAGACAGTTAAACATTGATCCTAATTGCAGTGAGGTGTATGAAAAGGAAAGGCGAGCATTCCTCTCCAGCGACTCTGATGAGTAAAAATGATCGGGTTTGTTGTTGTTGTGGGTCAAGTTCCATCTGTTAAGCATCTGCTCAGATTGAAGGGATTCACACAACTTGGAACTGGATTTAAATTCAGATCTCTCTGATTCCAAAGGTCACGTCTTTCACAAAACTTCACTGACTCCCCAAATTGTTTCCAATCCAATGGGACTACCGGTGGGTGGTTTTTGTGGGTTTTTCCCCCTCTCTTCTTTTCTATATCTTCCAAATTTTCCCCTAATTATCTTGTATTGCTTTTATAATAAAAATCAAGCTCAATACACTCCTTTTTTTTTTTTTAAATTACCCACTAGAGAATTACTGCCAGTCCAGAAAAGAAACAGTATTCCAACTGTCTCAAACTATTTTGCCAGCACTGGTTTTGCTACCCCTAAAAAAATTTCAGGCTGGATTACATTTCTTATTTGAGAATTTCTTACCCTAATCATTACCTTCATTTGGACATATTGGGGCCATATTTTTAGGCTCAATTCTGTTTTCTTTCTTCTGCCTATTAGGCAAAACACAACTGAACTTTCCAGCTCCTTTTTTTTTTTTTTGATTGACATGAATTCCCCAGTGGAAGGAAGTGACTGGAGAGAAAGATTCTTAATTATTGAGGTTAAAGAATGGTCAGTGTAGCAGTGACTGAAGAGCTGTGATCTTTGAAAATCTCTGTCCACAGGGCAGTTTCTCTTTATAATAAAAGGGCACTATAATAAAGTAGATTCACGTAAGTTTAGAATCAGAGCCATAAAAGCTTACCTGCTTCACAATTGTTTCTTTACTGACCTCAAGTCTGGGCCATTCTTCTCATTACTATCATCTTCACATGTGAATTGAGCAATCATGATCTCATGCTATTACTGGGATCCAGAGGTGATCCACGAAAACACTTGCCTGGACTCTCTAAAGCTTGCATCCTGAAAAAACCTCACTAATATGAACACACAGGGGGAAAAGAAAGCAAATATGGATTAACCAAACTGGCAAATATGAGCACGATAATTTTGTCAAATGCAACCACCATCTTTTACCTCTCTTTATCCCTTCTCCCATGTTGTTCATACTTTATAGCTTGCTATTTCTTTTTTTTTTTTTTTAAGTTTTATTCTGCATGTGCTAGTTTCACCCTCAAAGCAAAAGAGGGGAAAGAGTATTGATAGCTTTATTCCAGTCTTTTGCTGGATGATTCTTGGTATCATGAAGGGATGGGAAAAGTAGAACATGATTTGTGGCCTAAAGCTCAGAGTTTTCCCCACAGACAAAAGAGACTGTACTCAAAGGCTCCAGACAGGTCTAAGAAGCAGATCTTTTGTAGACCAGATAACAAAATGTGAGGACACGAATTATCTGGAAAGCATCCTAAGAAAACTAAGCACTTGGAAGCATATATTGCCAAATTTTATTAAACAAATATCAAAGCTGAAGTTGAAATAGAGCTCCCTACACCCTCATAACATACGCTATCTGCTTCTGTAAAATTGCTTGCTTAACCTAAGTAACTCCATTTTGCCACCTGCCTGACCTGCAAACTAATCCCCCTTCTGCATGAGAAACCATTGACTTTCTCATAGAAACAAAAAACAATTGCACAGAAACAGGAGCCATACACAGTGAATTATTACATGGGAACAGGAACCATACACAATGAAAACTTGTATGCTTGACTGCTCGAATGGCTCATTCTTGGCTTCTGTGACCTAGCCCCCTAGCTTGCTTTATGTACCTGGACAAACCCGTGTGCCAAACGGGATGTAGTTTTTGTCTTTAAAAACCCTACAAGACCAACGCCTGAGGCCGTTCTTCCTTGGTTACTCCTTGGGAGGCGGATGCTGGCCAGCTGGAGTGAATAAACTGCCCTTTTCTGCACTAGTGGTGTGTAAGTGCATTTCTTGTGGGGGGGTGCTTCACAACATTTGTCACATGCACAAGAAATATTGCTGTAGCTGCAGGTATAATGGGGATGTCTAGAGCACACCATAGAAAGGCAAGTGGTCAGGGTCTAGATAAGTCTCTCATATTCTTGTGACCTTGTGGATAAACTATCCTAAGTAATGAAATCTCCAGGTGACAACTTGGAAGACATCTGCACTATGAGAGAAGGCCAAAGAAGAATTATAAGGGAGACTGGGAAGGGCATAGAAGACTTACTTTGGGGGAAAGAAATACATTTCTGAAGAAAGGAGTAAAAAACACAAGGAAGCTTCCTATCCAGTGTAATGCCAGGCTGGAGTTCCCACAGAGAACCACCCTGAAAGGAAATAATCAGCTGGTGGATTTCATGGCTTTGGGATCAAATGTAACCGACCAACTAAGAATGGATGTGGACCAGAGGAATTCTGGTCATGACAACAGCAGGGAGAATCAAC